>NC_046369.1:35929017-36015257 GCF_011125445.2 Fundulus heteroclitus | reverse complement strand
CCTATTTCTGACGCCATTCAGGTTCTGGGATTTAAATGACGGGAAGGAAATCTTTGTGCTTCTAGATAACAAGACAACTGCTGCGGTTGAATTGCTGTGATATAACCCATTGCTGCGCATTTGTCTCTTCGATCAGGATTACATCATTTCCTTTCTTAAAGTGGGAGGGCACAAAAGCAAGTGAGACTCATGATACCCCCCCTCTTATCCTTCTCCTCCTCCTTTTGCCAAGACCAGGGCCCAGCCTTTTTTTTATTGATAGAGGAATGCCTGACAAAGCAGGCTAATTAAAGCAATAGTGTCGGCTGGAGTTTCATTGATAAAGATTGGAGCCGAAGCACCTCTCTGTGGTGTGTCAGCGGCAGAGAGCTCCCGTCCCCTGGATCCCTCCTTCGCCTTTCATCTCCCCCACTCAGCCATGAAAAATTCATCCAAGACCTCCAGAAATATTTATTGTAAAATCTTAGGGAACGGTGGTAGCACTGAAAAATTCATGGCCTTATTCGCCTCCAACAGCTGTGGACCCCTTAATTAATTTGATTGCTCACATTACACAATAAATTCATTTATACAATATTTATTTGTATTTCATCTCAGCTGGGTCTAACCAGACACACAATCAAGCTTCTGTAGTTTTTTACCGCGTGTTTCACATGCTCCACGCTGAGAGTGATTTTAAGTTTGGACAGACAATCAGAAACAAGCTCATAACAATACCCCTCTTTATTTCTTGTGAATCTGCCTTGCTCTAAAGTGGCACAGAGAGGAAATTGACTAAATAAAGTTTCAGCAACACCTTTCTAGGTAGCTGATATTGCAGGCTACTTAATTTGACCTCCAGTTAGGTCAGTCATCCACAGATTTTCTAGACGTGACGATATATGCACCACTGCTATGAAATTAATTTAAATGCTTTTTTTAATATTCTCTGCAGTGATCCAATAATGTAACTTAGTCTGATCGTACACTATGCAGAAGCTTTGTCTGCACTGATGAAGATTTATTCACTTCAGCAAGCAAAATTCTGAAAATAGCCTTATGAATTACTATGTCACTAATTCTCTCTTGGGGGCACTCACAGAATCAATTACAGCTCTGAACCTCCAGCCCAAGATGATCAGGAAATTATTAAGTATAGAAAAAGCGAAAACAAGACAGTGACGGTAAAAGTGGCCTATTCTGTTTCAGTGAAATCTATTCTTAGATACAACAAAATATGCAGCAAGAAACATTGTGACAAAAACTTAAGTAATTAGAAAACTGAAAGCTTCGACAAAGTATTTTGCTAAACTTTACCTCTGTTATTTTTAGTCAAATCAAGGAAGCCTTCATAAAATCTTGCCTTATAAATTCACTTAGCATGGATTTCTGCTCTGCATGCCAGTAAGATATTCAACTTGTTTGAGGTCGTCTCACTGCACTAGATGCCCACACATGACATTGATGACTGTACCAAACATGCTAAAGATTACAGAGACTGTTACAAGCTAAAAAAAAAAAAAAAAAAAAAAAAAAAAAAAATGTAGGTCCCTAATAACATGCACACTTAGTTATTTATGGTCAAACATAAGTGTCTCTGTATGGGGAGACTGCTGATATCAGGTTATACTGCTACAAATAATACCATTGAAGTAAACATACAGCAAATTATCAGAATTTTTGACAACTGTTTTTCTAAAAGGTAATCAGTTCCTGTACGATATTGTAAAGTTTCACTTGTCCGCATGAGACGTCACATTTTTCCATGTAGTTCAGTGATTGTTGTCACCAGCAGCTGCTAAAAATCAAAAGATCAAATGTCTGTCAGGAGTCACTGGGGTCAGCCAATAAACTGGTGCTAAAAAACAAAAGAGTAACAATGTGTCCTTTTTTTGAAACAAAATTTACTCTGGCTGGGTGTGGATAACATGTTCAGCTTTGCAACATGTAGTCCACGTGGGAAGGTCATTGCTACAAACAAAACTATTTTGAAGATAACCTCCTAAAAGCAAACATGTGAGCAGCTAATACATTTTTCAAATAGCATTTGCTTCTAAGTCTACTCTTAGGATATTGGCAGCTCAAAACCTCTAAACATAATCCCTCTTTAAAAAAATCAAAAATATTAGAAATTAAGCATGTAAAACTGCTATACATCAGTAAGTTTGTCAAGCTGTCTAAAAACCATTCAATTAATTCATGAATAATATGCTAAACTACAATATTGACATGTTACAGGCTGAGTCCTAAAAGGTAGGCTTAGTAACCTAGATGTTTTAAAAAACTAATTTTGTAAGTCAAATAATAATACATACAAGGTCTTTTTTGGAAGAGATAACAAAAACAAAAGTAGCAACAAAACATTGAATTGGATTACTTTAGACATCAGCTGTACTAATACACTTATGCATTAAAAAAAACTTAGGGTTTTATGGATGCTGGATAACCTGCAGGAAGTTTTTCTTTTCATTTGACATCAAACATCTTTCTTTCTCTCAGGATTTTTGCTATTTGCAGTTCTTTACCTCTGTAATTCCTTTGCCTCTTCATCATGTAGCATTTTGTTCCAGAGATTTGGATATGGGTGTACACCAAGGTAAAAAAAAAGATATACCCCCAGATTAGATTTGTCATTTTTTTCCCTATGAATTTATATGCGCAGCAACCAATCTGTAGGAAACCCTGACAGCCAGAAACAGCAAGTACCAGCTCCATGTGACAGGTGCCTCAGTCTGGTTCATAATCACAGTGTGAAAACCCATGCTGTGCCAAACAGACAACAACAGTTTTTATAATGATGGAATATTCACTGTGTGCACAACCTGGTAATGACACACTGCCTTCCGCAGGCTGGATTTACAGTTGCTGAACTGTAGTAGATTAGAGATAATAAAGCTCATCTGACATTTCATTACCTGCGGGACAAAGTATTGAGCCTTGTTGCCCACTGAGACTTGGTACTGGTCCAGTCCTGTACGTGGTGTAAGCCTTGGGGTGTGCTGGATCGGGGTTAATGACTTTAGTAGGGTATCATGTTCTGCTCTGCTGACGTCCACCCTCTCACCGAGCAAAGAGGGCAACGAGGTCAACGGGGGAAATTAGTCTCAGCCCTCTTCTTCATTAGCCTTGCTAATTACAGGGCATATCTGCAGGGATGGCAGCTCCTACCTGGGAAGAGAGGCTCGTGCTCTTTCTGCCCCTTCTCTCCACTGCTTGCCACCAGCGTCCCTGCCTTATGCCAAGCTCTAATGCGCTTTGATAAAAGAGGCACTTATTCTCGACTCAGCGCTTCTCTAGGCAGTTTAGACATACGGTATGTCACGTCAACAGATATCGACACCCAAGGATCTGTCTGCTGTCTCTGACATGAGGACCCAGATTCTTGTACGCTGACAAGCTCTATTTTGTGCTATAAGAGGTCTCTCTTACAGGTCCTTTGCACTGCTATTGATGGAGGGGTGGCCTGTGACATTGCCTTTGGCCCCTATCGGCTGTTGTTATTCTGTGTAAGATGGCTCTTCCAGTGCCGGCAGTGCTCTGCACAGCCAGGCTGCCTGCTGGGCGAGGTGTCAGAGTGATGATTGCTTTCTGACCTTGGCCAGCTCTCCATAACATCCATAATGAAACTTGCACTTTCTCTACAGCAGCCTCTAAATGGTAAAAGGTGCCTCGCTGGACGTCTTTGGCTTTGATTTTACAAGGTTGCTGACATTTAATCCTTTACGCATTTCTTCCTATTGTGACCGTTCACCTCTAGCTTCGTCTCCGACTTGCCCAGGCACCGGAGATGGGTGTCTCCTTTCATTCATCTCTGATGTGTTGGTGGCTCTTTGATTAAGTTCTGAGAACAAGTACAAGGAACCTTTAAGACCACCAGGTCAGCCCATGACCCAGACACAGGAAACGAGCCTTGGCATTTCAAAGAACTTGTTCTCTGCACAAACAAATAAAAATGGCACTTGTTGTACATAGATGTTAACAGATCTGTTATAATTATGCAGAACGCCTATCCGTCTGTCTTCGGTCAGTAAATCAATCAATGCTCAATAGAAATATAGCCTAATATTCTGTCTAAATATGTAACAAATAAAAAGCATGCTAAATACATGTACGAGGAGGACCCTTAATGTGACGCAAGTTGATAGAAAAGTTCAGATTGTTGAACTCAAGTGAAATGTTGCTTCCCTCTAGTTGCACTGTTGACTGTTTTGCTTCACTCTGTTCGCCCAACACACACCATTTGCATTGCTAAAAGTGTGTTAATTAGCTCATAATATAGGGATAACATGCAAATCACTAGCTCCATTCACCTTGTTCGCGTTCTGCGTGAACGTACCTTACGAATGCATTCATCTCAAAAGCTTACATAGTTCTAAACTAGCAGAATAAGATCATTTACTTTAAAGAAGCACTGTGTGACATGTAGGCACTTCATTAAACAGTCCATCATAGCGCTTTCAGGATGATGAAGACTGCATGGTTAAGGAAACTGTGGAAAATCAGCTTAATCCAAAGACACAACATAGACCTACCGCACAAAGGTTGTGGTTTTAAAGTTGAAAAATGTATGCATAAGTGTGCTGAGATATTACTCTACCAAGGATCAATATTGCTCCAATCATAATTATACTCTACATTTTTTAACCTTTGTAAATATTGTCATTTTATTTTTTTGTAACAAAACCAAATAGCTGAACTAAATAACTTTAATAATTAAACTAACATCTATAGCAAACAATATTTTATTACTCAAAATTATATGTTGGTCATTTGTTGTTATTCATATTTTGCTCATTAATCACTATTACAGCTAGTGAAATTAATTAGGAAGACCGAAAGAGGAAATTTATGGCTGGAGTGAAAGAGGACATGTTGGTAGTTGGCCTTAGAGAAGAAGATGCAGACAATAAGGTTGGAGACAGATGACTCAAAGTGGTAACCCCTGTAAGGAAAAAGCCAAAAGAAGGAAGAAGAAGACAACTATTGAAGTGAGCATTAATTACAGGTTCCAAAAAATGAAAGACAAAACTTAGTTGAATATTCTTAATCTGAAAAATGCTGTTTAATTGCTTTCCCAGGTGGACTTACCTCTATGCTTACATATGGTACGGCTTCTGATGGCAAACGAAGCCAATCTGCTGTTTTATTTCTGTAAGCTTAGTATCATACAATTAGCTAAAGATTTCCTCCATTTGCTCTTTGTTTCAACAGAATAATTCTTAAACTGTCTCCTATTGAGTAAAAAAAAACAATTATCCCCATCAATCTAAAAATATTTTAGAAAACAAATATTTAAAATAATTTCATTATGTGTTGCTATGAGCTAGCAACAGCTTTTTATATTACTGTCCCTACAATAGCAGAGGAATTCTAAACACCCCTAATTGAGCTTTCTTGAAATCCTTTAACAGCACAGTTTTTCTAAGTGAGCACGTTTTGGTCCTAAAAATGATCTGAGCAGACAGCTGGTTGCTGGCTGTAAATGTATATGATCAGCACGCTCCAGAAGACACTGGAAGTATGAAAGAAAACAGGTTAATAGCGAGAGAGAAAGTAGAAAACGGCGCTTTCGTGCAGCACTCCTGTCTAAAAAGTTTCACTGATCAGCTCAGCATCTCTTGTTCAGCGCTAACCGCTATCCCTCATCCCAAACTGTCAAAAAGCCATCAAGATCAAATCCCACTTCTACATGGCAGGCCCGAGAGAGACTTTTCTCTGTGATACCACACAACCCCGAAAGACAGGGGAGCAATAGAAAGAGCCCAGCCGAAAACTAGAGCTACTGCCACATCTTCGGCAACCATTACTGCCTATTTTTTTGTGACATGGTTTTTTGATATGTCACCTTCTGATCCAATGCGGGTTTCTGCTGGTCTCGCCTCAAGGGGTCGGTGGGGGAGGTGGCTGCGCTTGCAGAAAAGTCAGCGAAGAAATGAGCATTTTGCATTCAATTGCTCCCTGTTTGGTGCTTCTTTCCCAGCCACATCTGAGGAGGGGAGCAGATAAACAGATATCCAGAGGAGCTTTCTCTCCTTTTTCATCCCCATTGTCAAGTTAATCTACGGCAGGCTCTTCCAGGATGCGGCATGCCATGCGAGTTATTGATTAGATCTCGGCAGCTCACACAGCCATCATTCTGAGCCTTGATGGAACAATGAGGGAGGGTTGGGCCCCCAGAGGAGCGGTACATACAACTCCGAACACGCCACTTTACACTTGTAGTCACTGTCGGGAACATACAGCAGAATTCAATTTACACTGCTTTTAGACAAATGTAAACACACCGCATGCAGCGCACGGAGGCAAATCTCAGTAGTCGTCGTCACAAGCAGACAGGACTGTGATTCAACCTTAAATTTACAGATGTGTAAATTAGAAAGGAATATATAAATTTATATATTCTAAAAAGTAAAAAAAAAAAAATTGCTGTGAAACAATTGCTCGTCATCGGCACTGTTTTTACAATAAGAAAAGAAGCATAATCGGCATGCATTATTAAAGCATCGGCTTGTTGGTGTTGATTTTAGAAGCACTTCACCTTGAATTGGTGTTAATTCAAAGACAAGCAAATTAATTCCAGGAGAATGTCTGATTATGAGTCTCTGGGGATAGTGCGGAGGAAAGGGTTTTGAGAGTAAAAGGAGAACCCAGCAGAACTATGTCAGAAGGTCAAAAAGCCTCCCTGACTCGTGTAATCCCTTCGATTGTGACGCACGGCCTCCTGCGATTAACTGTCTAATTAACATGCACAAAAGCAGCAATAAAACAGGTCAGAATAACACTTCTCAGGCAGCTTGATGAGGCCCTTCTCCCTTTGATGTTGTGCAGATTCGGAGTTCTTTCTTGACGTCCCTGGAGCCAAACATTTAACCGAGATATCAGGAAAAACAACACACCTTCCGCTGTTTTAATGCGTGTTGTCCTTTACATTTGATCTCTTTTTTGTATATATGTAGATTTATTCAAATACAAAACATGAAATTACAGTCATGTTCAGGTATGATGTAATGCAGCTGGATATACTGCACAGCGCTTCTCTCTCTGCCTCGTGGTTGTTTGCTGACAGTCGATTCAATCAGTTATATACAGTGTCATCAAAAGAGAGTCAAACAGAGCTGTTGTTGCTTTTGATGTGAGCAGATTAAACCATCAAAGATCTTAATTGTTCCTAAAACGCTTTTAGATCCTTAGTATTCCCTTTGCTGAGACTGTTTTCCATCTGTCCTCCAAATGCTGAAGCATCCACACCACGCAGTGCCAATGTGAACATTGTAAAGCCTCCTAATTGTACACAACTCTACCCTCATAGAAAAAAAGTATAGACCCCTTTCACAGGTCCAATCCATTTTTTTTTTTTTTGCAGTTGATACATAAATATTGCTGCTGTTATTGTCAATTGTCATGCATCAGCCTATATAGGACAAACTGAGTAGATGCTGGACTTTTCATCCCTGAATTATATTTACACTGTAGACAAAGAAGGTCCATGAACAATGACGGGCTTTCTATTCTTTTTCCACAGTACTAATACAGGTGCTGGTCATATAATAAGAATATCATGAAAAAGTTGACGTTTTTTCAGTAATTCCATTAAAAAATTTAAACTTGTATATTATACTCATTCATTGCACACAGACGGATATACTTCAAATGCTTAATATTAATGAAGACCAATACGAAAACAGGTTTTCCAGAAATGTTGGCCAACTGCAAAGTATAAACATATGAGCATGTACAGCACTCAATACTTTGTATATGACCAGTATATTATATTATATCAGTATCTGAGCAGCACCAGTATTACCCTGTTAGAAGATAAAAACATCTAGTGAAACAGTGTATTGACACGAGGAATTGATTCATCGTAGGAACAACCAGCAAAGTTCCACCAGAGGGCCTTGATATGCCGCGGGTTATATGGAAGGTTTGGTACCTATGTTGGAACTGCTGAATCCACCCGTCAGTGTTAGCAAAGCTCACAGCACTTGCAGACTTCTTAATTCCTTCATGCTCTGTGGTCATTATATTCATGGATGGGGATATGTATACCTGTTCAGGGGCCACATATGTGAGTACTGGTCAAAGTGTCTGAGATGTAAAATTTCACTTTTCCCCTGAGTTTGCTTGCTGGGTAACTTGGATGATAGCACTTTGGGAAAAAATCAGTTTGCATGGCTTTTATTGCCCTATGTATTGCAAAGAAAACTATCCTTGTGAATTGGAAAAGTTAAAAAATTCTCAGTATCAATCAGTATAGATTTTTTTTGTTTGATCATATTAGTCTTGAGACAGCATCTGCCTCCACACCAGATTGATCTCTCTGGGCTCCCTTTGATTGGCTCCATCACCTAGTGGGAGTGGGGGACTGTTGAATGTGTCCTGTGGGGCATTGATTGGGGGGTGCCAGGGTCTTGGGGTGCCCAGAGTGGAGTGTCTGGTGGGGCTGGTGCCGGGGTCTGTGGCCCCCGCTGGGGTGGGTCTTTGGGGGGCTTGGCGGCGGTGGCCACTTGCGATGCTCTTGGGGGGGTTCTGCACCTGCTCCATCATGCTGCCCCACATGTAGGACCTTGGAGGGCTGGGGAGGCTGTTGGGGAGAGGGGAGGATTTGTCAGCCCCACTGTCTTGTGATGTCCTTGGCCCCAATTTTATTGTAGATCTTAGACACTTTCATTTATAGCATTCTCACAACACACATATGTGGGGCATTAATTGGGGGAGGGGTAAGGCATCTGTGTAGGCTGATTGTGCAGGCCTCACCCCTGGTGGCGTCTGCCACCCCCAATTGCATTTAGACATTGAAGGTTCTGGATGGGGGTGAATGGGGAAGGGGGGCTAGGTGCCCTGGTGCAGGCCGCCTTCCGGAGGGGGGTTGGGGGTGGGCTTGTGCTGGGGATCCCCCTTTTGGCCCTCCCAGTTTTAAATAGACTTGAGAACAACATGCAACAACACGTCATTTGAGCGGGCAGAGGCAGGCTGTGGGGCCTCAGGGTTTGTGGGGTGGGCTCTGGTTGGCTGGCCCATTCAGTTCATGTTGGCCCTATCTCCGGGTCGATGGGCCCGTGGGTTGTCTGAGCTGGGGGGTTAGGACCGGAATATGGAGGTCGGGCTGTGGTGGTCCCCCCCATTCTTATGATGGGGTTCATCTCCTCTCTGGGTTGCCGGTGCCTGAACCTAGGAGTATAGGATGTGTGTGTGAACTGTGTCCCTTTTTTATGGGTAAGAGTTTGGCACGTAGGGGCACTCGGGTGGGAACGTGTGATTGTGTACCTGTTTGTCTATTTGTCTTGTTATTAGGTTGGGTTTAGGCTGCCCCCTCTTCTGGGAAATCTCAGGTGTCGACTAAGTATGGAGCCCCCCCCCCCCCTTTCAGGCATCTGGGGTTCTGGTTTCCACGGAGTCTGCCTCACACTCTGGGGGGACGGGTCTTTGGCTCCTCACAACCATTATTGAGCATTTTTCTTAAACCTTACATACGCAAGCACATTCGTAAACACTTACAGGTGCTTGGATTCAGGTGCTTACAGATTCCCTTCTGTACAGAAAACCCCTATTATTAGCTTTAGCTGTCACTTTATACATTTTGTATTACCCTATTTTTTGGACCATGAGGCACAACGGATTATAAGGCGCGCCGTGAATTAATGTGTCTATGAGTGTCTTTGTCCACGTATAAGGTGCACCGGATTATAAGGCGCACTAAATATTCTTCCTAAGTGTGTAATATCACTCCGCCTCTTCTCCTACACAGCTCTCTCCTGAGAGGGAAAGCTATCCGTCTCTGTCGGGAGGACAGAGTAGTTGGACTACACTGCCCTGTTTCTAACATAAGGCCAAAATAAAGATTACTTTTATATTGAATTAACTTCCTAGGTTTATTGTTTTTAGCATGTACTACATGCACCTTATAGTGCCAAAAATATGATAAATAATACTGTGTATATCAGTGATGGTATCAAGGCGTTGGTTGTTTGTACCTGTAATACTCGGTTGGTTTTGCTGTTCTTTTTAAATCTTTCTTTGTAGATGTTATATTGCTATCTTCTTTTCTTCTCTTCTTTTTTCACCTTTCCTCCCTGAATAATATCTAAGAAAGCTTTATGCATTTGTCAAGTGGAGCACTATGGCGAAAGCAGTAATGCTCCACTTGTGAAAGTAAAATATGTTGGGCTCTCTTTGGCAATAATTCTTAATGTTACACTGCCAGACAGGATATGTTAAAAAAGAAAGAAAGAAAGAAAGAAAGAAAGAAAGAAAGAAAGAAAGAAAGAAAGAAAGAAAGAAAGAAAGAAAGAAAGAAAGAAAGAAAAAGGTTACAGTCATCATAATCCACCCACGTTTATCTGTGTTCACTATTGTTCATGCAGGGGGGAAATAAAACAATTCACCTAAAACCCGGGCTCACCAAACAAATGGTGAGTCTGGGACATTGGTATGGAGCTTCAAAATGTAATAATTCAATTAACTATTATTTCATGCTGAAAATAAAAACCTTTGGCCTAATTTTTTAAATATCACTAATCCCTTCAACATAATTTATATAATTGTGTTGGGGCTGCATGGTGGCACAATTGGTAGCAATGTTGCCTTGAGAAGGACATTGGGTTGAAATCCCTGTCGGCGGTCTTTCTGCAGGTCTTTCTGGAGTCTGAATGTTCTAGCTGGCGATTGTAGAAGGTCCGGCATCCTTCTATAATTTCAAAACACGACTGTAAGGTTAATTAAAGCCGCAAGCGGCATCGAGCGGCCCTCGCAGCCAAGCGCCGCTCCGGCCTTGGCCACCGCTGGGATTTGCGCACCGCTGGCCGCCCGCCAGGATCTCGTTCATGTTGATTAGCTCAGAGGGGTAACATAGCGACTGCTAACAATAAAACATGACACTTCCTGTTGTCAGGGGGCGTGGTCTAAGTGATGTCATCATTTGACCATTGGATATTGTAGAAGACCCGATGATGATCAATCAGAAAGTCTGGTGCCTCTGTGTGTTTCTGTGTAGGAGATATAGCAGTTTTTCCTGTTGTCAGGGGGCGTGGCCTAAGTGATGTCATCATTTGACCATTGGATATTGTAGAAGACCCGATGATGATCAATCACAGAAAGTTTGGTGCCTCTGTGTGTTTCTGTGTAGGACATATAACAGTTTTTCCTGTTTTCAGGGGGCGTGGCCTAAGTGATGTCATCATTTGACCATTGGATATTGTAGAAGACCTGATGATGATCAATCACAGAAAGTTTGGTGCCTCTGTGTGTTTCTGTGTAGGAGATATAGCAGTTTTTCCTGTTGTCAGGGGGCGTGGCCTAAGTGACGTCATCATTTGACCATTGGATATTGTAGAAGACCCGATGATGATCAATCACAGAAAGTTTGGTGCCTCTGTGTGTTTCTGTGTAGGAGATATAACAGTTTTTCCTGTTGTCAGGGGGCGTGGCCTAAGTGATGTCATCATTTGACCATTGGATATTGTAGAAGACCCGATGATGAACAATCACAGAAAGTTTGGTGCCTCTGTGTGTTTCTGTGTGGGAGATATAACAGTTTTATGTTTTGTGGCGAGTAGGTGAACTTTGACCCCTGCTAACGCCCCTTCAAAATGCTCAAAAACTCACCGTTTTGATAACTTTTAATTGGCCATGCCTTATGATCAGACTGACGGAGTTTTAAGCCGCTCGCTCGAAATCCCTAGGACGAGTTCGATCAAATACCAATGCTGTAAACGTCAAAAATGAGGTCAAATTACGACTTTCAATCTAAAATGGCCGACTTCCTGTGATATTTGCACTATGACGTTAATTGTAAATTCTGAGCGTCTTGCTTAGATCTACAACTGTACAAAATTTCATTACTCTACGATGAAGTAAGTGAATAGCAAAGGGTCCTTTGAAAATTTCTAGGCGATGAAGTAAGTGAATAGCAAAGGGTCCTTTGAAAATTTCTAGGTGGCGCCGTTGAGGCATTTTTCTTTTGATTTTTGTGACGACCTTAAAATCCAAAATTTTTAAACAGTCTTCTTGCATCCGCCAAGTTTGGTGAGTTTTTGAAAATGGTAAGGCCCCCAAAAAGGCCCCTCTTTAGGGGGGCAGAATAATAATAATAAGAAACAACACAGATACAATAGGCCTTCGCAGCGCTTAGCTGCTCGGGCCTAATTAGTTATGATTTAGTGTCTGCATGCATGATTGTGTAGCTCTGTGTTGCCCTGTGAGGGACTCTCAAGGGTGCGTCCCAACGGCCGCTAGAGATAGGTACCCTGCAAGGACAGGCCGGTATAGACAATGGATACATAGTATATAATTTACAGCGATAGATTCTCAGCCTGATAACTCATTTAGTGGGTGGCAAATGTATTCAAGCTTGTTCTTTGTTAGGGCCATTGTCCTGCTGGACGATAAACCTCCTCCCCAGTCTTAAGTCTTCTGCAGCCTCCAGCCGGTTTTCTTAGAGGATTTTTTATTTAATTTTTTCCATGGAGATGGTGTGGTTCAGGTTTATTAGCAACGTTGGTTTTCTACCACACATAATGTTATACAAGAAGGCCAGAAAGCTCAATACTGGTCTCATCAGACCTGACAACTTCTCAAGCATGTGATGCTCAGCTTTACAGGGACATTCTAATGTCTTTATTTCAGTAATGGCTTTACCCTCTTCGATTAAAGATGAAATCAAGCTACATCATTTTTTTATGTATTTTATCACTGATTCCTCTAAAGTTAATGCAAATGAACAGAATGACAGAAAATAGATAATAAACATGGTTGAAACAAAAAGCAGAGGGCATATGCGTCCAGGATCTTAAAACTTCCACAGTTTCCGTAGTCATATAGTCACAGTATATGTGCCGAATACGCTTCGACCAACACAGTTTTTGATTTTCTTCTCTGTTGTGTTTTGTGTAATCTGTGTGAATTCTGAGCCGGTGTGTGTCATCAAAAATGTCATTATGGCAACACAATTAAGATTTTTTGATTTAAGGAAGTAAAATAAACGCTTAATTTCCTGGTGAACCTTAATACACATTAAGTGTTTTGACTTTGCATTCAGTTCTCAGATTTTGACAGAGTTTTATGCTCTGTTTTTATACGGCAGTTGATATTTTATGCTAACTAGAGGAAGACCTGGGGTGGAGCTTGTGAAGTCAGGCTGAAGTTTTCAGTTTACGATTCAAAGGTTAATGGGTTTGTCCTCTTTGTTTCCTAACCTACAGAATGGATTGTTCTCACAGTATTACAACTATTTTCACAATGTCAAAACCTTCCACAAGAGAAATATGATTATAATTTCTTCCACTATATTGAAGATGCATTTTTTTTCTCCATTTATGCCATTAAAAAAAATAAAGATTTCACTCTTTAAGACTAAATAGTCTTTCTTTTGTTGAAAGACAGACGAACTGTGATGCGCGCCACTCTTAGCCACTTCTTATTTATTAGAGCCAAATCGGGGCAATTAGGAGCGTAAAAGTTGCTGGAGCGGTAGAAGTGGCAGAACTTTGCGCTGGCAGTAATCTTGGCTTCACAGTGGGTCTTGGCCCCAGCTTCAACCTCTGTCTTTTATCTTCCCTTTGTTGCCGTGGCTGAGTTGAAAAAGAGATTCCACATTCCTCCTCCCTCCTCGAGTGTGACTCCATGAAGACGATTGCCTTCAAGTAACAAGCTCTCTCTGCCCAGCATCGCGGCTACCAACAACCACCACACCTCGCCCCACCTCTTGCACTCCCCTTTTCTCCTTCTTCTTCCCTGTTCTCTAGCTCTATGCTTAGCAAACATCAAAGGGACCTATCATACCCCAATGGTTTAAATCTTTTAACAGGGAATAACAGCCGGAGTACATCCAGACCCCTCGCGTCCCACAGTCATGTCACCATGTGTTCCCCGCAATGATTGCCAGGGGAGAGGCTCTGGCCGCGTGGAGAGCTTTTCTGGTGGTGCGTGTTTTCTCCGCAGGACCGCGAGGGGGGCCCCCCGCGCTGTGATCAGGGGCCAGCCCAAATTCTGTTTGAAATGTGAATGGGCTAATTTTCATCACCCTCCCTCATGCTAGGGAAGGTCCCAGGTGCCACAGCATGCCAAGGGTCATCATTAGAGGGCGGCTTGCCTTCAAAAATATATATATATATATATATATATATTTATATTTATGTATAAAACAGTCATCATCGTCTTGTGGCAGTGTTTTCTCTTTCATTCTTTTTATTACTTCTCTGTTAAATTCACCATCATTAATTAATAACGGCAAAACTCACACAGCCACATGCTCCTGGCTCCTCCATTTTCACTCGTGTTTTATCATATTCCTTTTAATGCACCCTCCTTTTTTTTCTTTTTCTTTTTACTCACTGGTGAATAAACAAACAAAATAGTGACTGAAATATGGAGACGACCTAGCCTGAGATATGGGGAGAGAGGGTGGTGGGTGGGTGGGTGGGTTGGTGGGGGGGTGGGGGTTTGCATTAGAAATTCAGACGGATTCCATGATCAAAGTGTGCTCAATATCTCTCAGCTGTTCAAAGGGACTTGTAGAAAACAAATGTGATGTGACCAAGTGAAGAGGAGCACTCATTAAGAGCTAAAGCATATAATGACAGGTAAGATGAGGAGATGGCGCCGTGCTCTAATTCTCTCCCCCCACTGAACAGGCATTTGTTTGCTTTAGCGTGTGTTCCTGTGTCTTCCTCGCGCCTGTGTTTTTGTTGCTTTTGATATTGATTAGGGAGGGAATAGGAGAAGAGGTACGCTGGGGTTTCAGATGCCGGTATCGTGCTCCCTTTTGTCAGAGACAGCCCTTAACTTCTAGCTGTTGTTCTGAGCCGTGCGCCAGCGCGGGGAGCTCGGGTTGCTCTGCGCGCCACGTCACACGGAGCTAAACGCCTCCCTTTAGGGTCTGCAGGGTATAAACCACGCCATTGTTTTCTTTTTTTGTGCTGTTAGCTGAAGAGAGCAAATGTGAGTTTTGCACCTAGCGTGCTAGATTAAGAGCTACTCTGTGTGTTCAAAGTTAGAAGACAAAATATTATTCTAATGAACGTCAGCTTCTCTGGAGTAAATTTCAATCTCAGGGGCTCTAAAACACACCTTGATGTTCTCAGCTGCGAATCCCAGCTGATAATCCGAGATACGCAGGACAAAGAAGAATAGCGCTGGGGCCTCACACATGCGGTGGATGGTTGATGCGTCTTTTGCCTTTCCCTATCTGTTTTCAGGTCTTGACCTTCAGCAGACACACACCTCCAAATGAGCTGGCTCAGTTTTGCAGTCTTTTTGTGCTTGGAGGAGCCATGAAATATTCAGGCTTAGTGCTTCCCTGAGACCAGGCTGGTGGCTGTGGCTTTGTTAGCAGCCACCCCCCCACCTCCCACCACCTCCTAATGCCTGTCCAGAGTGACCACTCTCCACCTTGAACCGCGCTTTTGAGAAGCTTGGATTCAGCAAGCGCACCCCCTCCAAACATAATGTCCCATTTTCTGCTCGTCTTCGCCGAAGGTTTTTCCCTAACCCACTCGACGGGAATTTGTTGTGCCGTCATGCATTTCCTCCCTCCTCTTTGCTTGATTGTAGCACATCTGCTTGGATGGCTATTTCCAGCAGGTAAGGGTGCGGGGATATAGCTCTGTGTGGACTTTGTCAATTCATGACCAATGGCGAGGTCCTGCATTATACACTAAGCTGAGCAGGAGAGCAGGCTTGTTTTATTCACAACCTCGTGGATTCAAACAGATTGTTCAGACTGGGGAATTGAGGCAGATACTATCATACAGGTCCAAGACATGGAGAGAGAACAGGTAGGAATAAACTATGTATAAAAGCACTGGTAAGCTTTAGCCTCAGGCAAACCTACACGGGCTACAATGTTACCCTCCCCAAAGCCACAATCAATTCTTGGCTTCACCATATCCAAATGTTTATTTTTGCTCGGCTGAAATATGACAACAAGTCGTTCTGAGATGCAATTGTACCCCTGGCACATGCTTGTATTACAGGCACTGTAGTTAGCTTTTACAGAGCACAACTTCAGAGCTGATCAGATCGAAGCAATCTCTTAAGCACTGACAGTCTCCGTCTCCACTGTTCAACGCAGATTGAGAAACGCGAGCTTCTCTCCTGTCCGTTTTAGAACTTTCCACGCGGGTGGAAGGACCGGATACGCGCCGATCTGAACAATTTAAATCCCTCTGCACTCCAAATCCTGCACGTCAGGGCTAACAGCTGTAACATATTACCGCTCCGTTCCCCCGTCACTTTCCGAAACATTATCATCTCATTCAAATTCATAACTCTGACGAATTTCAAGCGTCATCTATATAATCCTGGAATAATTTCCCCAATATGCCTGTCTATATCTTGAGACGTAAATAACTATTCCGTGGCAGGCTCCTCCATAAAAGGGCAGGATGGAGATGACATTGCCAACGTGACGCGTCCACCCCGTGCGATACATAGAGCTGGCTCTCCGCTCCGTCGGGCCTGACATGCTCTTAATCCAGCCTGACGAAGGGATGTGCTCTGGTAGTTAGCAGGGGCTTCTCCGAGGCGACGAGCCGCGGCGCCGCCAAAATCCCACCTCCACCTCAATCTTCCTGTCAGCCTCAATCACACTACATCTATAAGCATTCCATTAACCCGGGAGTGAAGAGCTAAATTGTAAAAGTGTGTGTGCGCGTGCGTGCGTTTGTGTCTAGTTTTTTTTTTTTCTCCCTCTCCTTTAGGACCTTTCTTAATAATAGTCACTACCTTTGCCAAGACCGGCTGTTCTGATTGGTTCCTAAGCCCAGTTCTAATACGGTGGGACGCAATTTTTGGGTTAGGGGTAGTATTACGCATATATTGAAAGCTGTTAGGGTTATACAACAAAAATAAATTAAAAAAGGACAATTTCCTAATTCAGATCAAAGTACAAACGAGAGTCTCAGCCTGTTATGACATCATACATGATGGAAGAATGGCTACCTGCTTACATACCCAAATGCCACCTTGGTGGTCTTACTTAAAGTGCTTAGGCCATGTCTGTATGCCTCTGTTGCAGTGGCCTTTCTCTGCAGGGCCCCTTCCAGGCAGCGGCCTCCTGGAAAACCACTCAGGGTCTCCGACTGAAGTTGGGGAATGCTCGCTTACTAGGAAATGAGGCTACACCTTAGAGGTTGGAGTATACAGCAATCACAGCATGTTAAAACTGTCTAGACGTGTGAATGCCGGTAAACACAGTACTTGGCTTTTTGTTGTTGTTGTTTTTGTGCCCCACCCAGGCGATTAATGAAGACGTAGAGAATACAGTCCTTTTAGCAAAAATGAAAACAGATTTCTTACATGACCCAGATAAGATAATTTAAGCATGCTCCACTGTGGCTTTATTTGGTTGACGTACACCAAATTCTGAACGGTTTAATTTTTTAGATTTATTACCACAACGCAGCTCTAAGTCCAACAGACTCCCCGAAGTGTTCACGTTTGTTCGGTAATACTTCTCTGCCCCACCAGGGGGCAGTATGTGACCTTAAAAAGATGTCCTGATGGAGCCCAGGGCCCTGCGGTTAAAAAAAAAGAAAAATGAAACACCGATTCTAATCAAAACAGTGTTATTTTCCACAAAAGCAACCCTTACAGCAAACATTAGCAAGTGATGTGGCTTGGAAATTGAACAACTTCTAAACAATCGAACCTTCTGTCTTGTGCCGCTTCTAAAAGATGGCTGGCCCTTCGGCAGGACCGGTCACTGCATGGCCCTTCTTACCACAGACGCTAATTGTTTTTTTAGCTTTGTTTGGAAGGCCCAATTTAAAGTAGCCATGTTGACACACAGAACATCATAATAGTTTTAGAATATTTTGTTTGCAAGATGACGTCTATATTTAACGTGAAATCTTCATGTCTCTGATTTGGATTCATAAATTCCATCTGCACTCTGTGTTCTAGAGGCCTAAACAGTTAGTGCAGTAACTGCCTTATATGCTTTTTGTTGAATGCTAATGAAAAAGCTAATGCACTCCAGTTTTAAGATTCTCGTTTGATGCGCTGGAAAAAGCAAATAATGAATGCCAAAAGACATCGTTCCTCATGAAAAATGCAGGCGAGCGTGACCACAGCACTGACACGTGCTGCGGTCTATAAACAGAGTCAATTAGGAGCGGCTGCAGATTATTTGTTAATTAAATAGGGGCTACCTTAACCACAGAGGTACAGCCACTCACACCTCACAGAGCAACACTAACAGCTGCCAGGCCTTGTTCTGCCCAGAAAGAGGGGGCTGTTCATTAAGCAGCACCATCTCTCCTGGGCTTGTCCACCTGCCTTGATCACGTTTGCATTAATAATGCATCGCAGAGTGCAGTAATACAACCATTACATTCGCCGCTCCTCTCAGCCTCAATCGCTGGCAGCTCCGCCACCGCCGACTCTGAGGGGAAAATTGTAATCTTTTTTTCTCCTTTATCTGGGGCCTCCTCTTCTGTTGCCACCCCAAAGAACACATTTCTGCAGCGTACACACACCAAAATGGATTTACCCTTTCTGTTTTGGGTTCAGTAGACTCTGAAAACAATCCATAGCCTTCACCAGATGAAAGCTGACCATTTGGAGGCACGGGCTGAACAATATTCATTCCTTCACAATTGCTTGTCTGGCGAGGTATCTGCTGCAACAAAAAAAATAAAAAAAAAAATAACAAAAGTGTTTTTGTGTTGCTTTTTTTTTGTCAGAGAGGAAATGGGATTATTTGCTGTAGACATGCCTTTCACACTGACCACGAATCTTGATGCATTTGCAGAGAATTCCCACAATTATCGGACTTCGATTGGGAAGAGCTGCAGAGATTCAAACCCCTGCAATTAATTCCAGAGGTGCTCTGGTATTTCCACAAATGCAGGCTTCATGTGAAATACCAAAACCAGAGTGAATAGGCTGCCTTCGTAGGGATGACTGCTCATAAAATGACTGTCTTTTGTGCAGGAGAACACAATATCCAAACGGTCAACAGGAGAAATCGAGGCAGTTGTGGAGCAGGCCTGGCTGCTCGCCGCTTGGGTAAACATTACTTATTATTTTCTAATGTAACACTCCTAAGCCCGAGCTCAGATTTCCATTTGGAAGCAAACATTAAGGAGATTCAGGAGCCATCCAAATGGCCAAGTAATTAATGTTACCACGCACGCCCAAGATATTAGAATGTTAACAGTGTTGGAGCCATGTGATTCCGAATACAGAGTGAGGGCTTTATTACGGCGGCCCAGACAGGGGGTGACATCCCTCCTAATTGGGGACATCAGAGTTCCTGCTGCTGCGTCTTATCCTCAGTTCAGATCACCCCTCTCTCTCTTTTTTTTTTATTTATTCACTTTTCCCTCTCCCCCTTTCTTTCTCCTTCTCTCTCCCGCTCCTTATCACTGGGATCTGCTCTCATTAGCAGGCGGCTGTAGCCCCCCTCGTTTGCATTTCAAGTGCGGGCGCTGCGCAGGAGCAGCTCTGCGTTACTGTCAGGAAGGGAGACAGAGGGAGAAAGGAGGAGGGAGGTGTGTGTGTGTGTGTGTGTGTGTGTGTGTGTGTGTGTTGGAGGGGGGGGGGGGTAGGAACCATCGCACACAGTTGATGCTTCATCACGGCGCCGCATCCCGACATCTGGGGCCGTCTTTTTTTCCCATGAGCACCAGTGTGTCATTAACAGGATTAATCTCGGCCCTAATTTCCTAATGATCGCTGTTTTAATGTACGTGAACGAGTGCAGTCTCTTGACTCATTACCGCCAATTTGCCTGAGACACACATAATCAGACTCCCTAACAACCCACCAACATTTATTTTTGCTAATACGATTTTTTTTTTTTTTCCTCCACTGCTTCCTCTGTGGATAGAGCAAACACAGTTTACTTCTGGCTGAGTGCATTCCCAATCAGAGCGCGCTTTACCAACGCTAAATAACATGCAAATGAGCAAAATCACAATTTTCCCTGGATGTGTGACCTACTGTCAATGCATGAGGCTCCAAAACAGGTTTGCGAGGCTATTTCCACTGAAAACCGAAGATCTTGACACAACAGCACTCGCAATAAAACAGAACATTTCCTTCTTCAATGAGACTCCACACTATGCACAGTGATTGAAAGGGAAGCCTATTGATCATTACCTACAAGTGTAACCCTGACTGGGGAAGCGGTCAGGGTCTTTGTGGCCTGTGGTATGGCGCCATCCCATAAACACTGAGATGTATTCAAGCCCTCGGGGCAGCTGCAGGGCAGACCTGTGAAACCTGGCCACAGTGTCCTGGTTTAAGGGAAAAGTCTCAAGGATCCTCACCCAGGAGGATCCTGTACAGTTTCTGTGACAGTTGACCTTTAACCCACCCTCCCCCATCCCCTGCCGCGGGGCTTTTTTTTTTTGCGGCGGCTAAAACAGAGAGAAATGAAATTAGTTCAAGTTGCATCTTTGCAGGACAGCAGCCCCCTCTAGAAGCTGAACATGAGCAGGGAGTAAAGATGAGATGTTACTGAGCAGTTAGGCCTGAGAGAGCTTTTATCACCCTGCAGCAGAAAAACCTGCAATCATTGCATTTGTTCTAAAAATATGAAAAATTATGGTACAAAAACAGAAGTAACTATTCTAAATTCCTACAGCTGCTACAATCATCTTTATCGCAGTTACAATGGTGCTATAGGTAACATTTATTTGTTGTTCTTTTGCTTTTGATTGTTGAACGTTTAGCAACAATATGCCATAAACAGCCACTAAATTAATAGTAATCTTCCAGAACTTATTAACCACAATAATGTACCTGTAATGGTTCTGAAACCAGAACTTTTAAATCCCATCCCACAATCTTAGATGTTATTTTTGCTAAACTTTTCAAAGCTTTTAAATATAATGGGACACAATTAAAAAAATGCCATGGAATTTATTAGTTTCTAATATTATTTAAATTGGAGCTTGAGTATAAAAGCACACACCTGCGACCGTAGTTGTTATTTATTGAATGAAAAGAAGGCAGACATGGAAATGCTGTGTGAGAAAACAAATAGAAGGGCACGTTTATTTGTCTCGTATCCCACACGCCATAGAATTTCACGAGGTTTGCAGAAACAAAGGAAAAACTGAAAAACAAAAATTTTTCAAACAACAGAGATTTAAAGGAAATAGTCGCAGCCAGTTGTTTTCCGTGACTCAAATGCTCTTGAATGTTGAGCATTAGCAAGTTTGATCACCTTTGCCCAAGCAGGGGTTTGAGCAGTTAGCTGCTCTGATACAAACAGGTTGGTGATAACACAATGTCAAGGAAACAAGAGGAAAACGTTTATGAACCTAATCAATGTTTCCTGGAGTAAATATCCCAGAAGCAACTTCATATCTCAGAAGTTGATCCTGCCTCATGAGGTTCTACAAACAATCAAACCGTGTACTTGGCTTCTCATGAAATGAGAACAGAAACTATGTTCTTTGTGTACAGTTATGAGCACCTTCCCTTTTTCTGTTATCTTTTACAGCGTATAGCACATGGGGAGGTAACTTTTCCTAATTTAAAAGCTTATTTTATCAGTGCACCACATTTTCTGTAAATGTGCCTGAAAAGAACTACCCCCGTGCCCTGTCGCGCACCTCTCTCAAAGTGAACGAGCCTAACGGGTGGCATGAGGAGTTGCAGCAGCGCCTCGCCTCCTCTCCTCTCATCGTTAGGACCCTGCCCTGGTGGAGGCCCGTCTAACCTTCCAATTAACTAACAAAACCCGTGCATTTGCTTCCTAAACCTAATGATGAAAAAGTTCAAACTTAACTTACTGCAAGTGTATCTAAGCTGGCTGAGGATACCTTCCTGCCTTCCTGCTACGTCTTCTATGGCCACCAGGTGTCCGGAGAACATTTAAAATGTAGCACTAGTAAAAAAAAATTTAAGTAAATAAATAAATAAATAATAATAATAATAATAATAATAATAATAATAATAATAATAATAATAATAATAATAATAATAATAATAATAATTATTATTATTATTAAGGTAATCTAAGTTTCAAATTTCACCCATATCTTTTTGCTTAAAGGGTGGTTGTGAGTCACTAATCTAACATTTAATCAATTTATAGTAATTATGTTGCTTTGTTTATTTTAAGACCTTTGTAAAAGGCATCTAAGATGTATCCTTGTTTTTAGTTGATTTTCCCCGGGCTGTGCGGCGATTAAGTACTTTGTTGTTGTTGTTGCCAGTTTGATTGTTTGAGAAACCAACCTGTAGTGTTTAACGGTATTAAAAATCGGCATCAGACAACACAAGGCTAATAATTTAAAATAGGTATATATACATGATGTTCAAGCTGTGCCTGTAATTAATCTCATACTACAAAGGCAGCAGACAGCTCCATATACTGGCGCTGCACAAAGTGCCCTTTTTCTCCACTTGAGCACCCCATAATGTCTGTGGACGCCACTGGCAGAGAGTAACAGATAGGGACCAGCGTTATGATCAGTATTAACAAAGCCAGACCAGAAGGCAATGGGCTCTCTTTTTTGTGTTGTTTAGGTAAAACTAAAGACTAATTGTTGACTCAAGGGCTACATTTAAGGCCTACGTGTCCTTTGTTTTCTCTGTACGAATGATGACAAAATCATGCAGCTGTTTGAGTTACTTTTCGAACACCTAACATTGGATGTTGTTCAGAAGACACAAATACATAAATACGTTTTGACTGTTTCCCTCCTTTTACCTAATTTTGGCTTTTTATACAACTGTTTACTTACTTACTGTTACTGTTTACTTCAACAAAAGCCAAAAATGCTGTTAGAAAGAGATAAATGCTAAAGCAAACCTCACTGCTGCTGACGTCTCAAATGAGCTTGTTGCCTAAATGTTGCTGCTTGTTATATAATGAGGTGAGGTCTGGTTTTTCAGTCGGTAGATGATGATTTGATATATTATCTATGCAAATTTTTACAAGAGGCAAATATAACACCAGAAATGCATTTGTTTCTTTGAATGAATAAAATAACTAAAATGGTATAAGTCAATAAATGATGGTGATACGGTACTATTCTATACCACCTTTCGCAAAACCCCGCCCCCAAACAGACATTGTCCAATCACATGCCATTAGCATCTAAGGCTATGTAAGGTTGGTCTGACATTGTCCAAGATGGTGAGGCAATGCGCCTATGGATTATGTAAATAAGACAGTAGGTATCCTAAGAGTTTGTCTGCAGGAGTCGTGTTTTTTCCCTTTCCAAAGTCGAAAACACAACTGGAGCGGTGCCTACAATGGATAAAACGATATGGAAGAACTCACTCCTGGCTGAATGTCTCAAAAATAAACAAGCATTTGTACATCTGCTCATAGGTAAGGGGAGTATTGTCCTGCTCTAGAGTTGATCATATCAAGGTTATGATTATTATTTGTTAATATTGTGTATTATTTAGGATGTAATTGCCAGGTGATAAGCCCTTTAACTTTGGTAAATGTGTATCTTAGCTGTTCACTGTCGTAATACCAGCTGGGGACCATACAGAAAAGTAACTAGCTAACTAACATATGACGTTAGCCTTCTGACAACAAAATTATTTCAAGTTGCTTATTTTCATCTTTCATATAGCATTTTGTGAATGGAAAGCCCCTCCCTGATTATCCCAACCCGGTAGTTGCTGTCCAAGTTCTGAACCAGACTGAGGAGCAGCTCGGAGGCTGTGAAAAGCTAGCTAGCTACCTTACCGGTAACAATTATATTTGACCAATACAGTAACATAATACAAACATAAAAAAAAAATAACGTACCCTGCAGTGCAGGAGCAGGACTGGTCCACAAGTGTGTGCTGGTTGCATATAAGGTAGAGGTCATGGGGTTTTGTAATCCCTTTTGCCTAGATCTGGAGGATATTTTGCAGGAATTGCTACAAAATAATTCATTAAAACATACTGGTATACAAGCTATTCCTGTCATGACACACGCCAAGACTCCATCAGCTACAGAAAGCTTGACGGGCGTAGTAACAGTAACTAAGGGGGCAAGGCTTTTGAGAAAGGTCAATTGCATGTTAAAAACAGAACAGAAAACACATCAAATACTGTCTTAAATTATCAGCTAATTAGTGTCATGCTGTTGAGTAAAATGAGCAAGAAATAGTCCAACCAATTGTGCTGAACGTGGGTGCACTGATGGGCAGAAGCTCTTCCATGTCACTCTTTTAAAGGGATAGTGCATCTAATAGGAAATACTTTTTCTAACCTGAAATTGACTTACTGTGAACTGATTACAGAACAATAAAATGGGACTTTATAATCTTGAATGGCTTTCCCTAGTGGTGTGCATAAAAAAAACAGCATTAATATGGACATAAATGTTCTGAGGCTGTTTTTAACATCAGAAACTGCAGACATAACATATAGAGTTGTATTGGACTTTGAACAGCTGTTGTTAACTTGGAGAAGTTTAGAACTCATGGTAGCATTTTCTGGTGGGCAGGATCTTGTTGATAAAACGCTTGTTTCCCCCGCTGGTTTAAACTTGAGTATAAAAAAACAAAAGTTTAAGCCTTGACCACCAAAACTGAAACAGTCCGTGGAGTTGTGCCTGTTCATACAGTTCTGCATACACCCTGGGTGAACACACACTAGTCCACGGCTCAGCTCACAGGCTGCAGAAAACAGCAATGGAAAGATATTCAGCCTCTGTTCCCTTTTGTTTTCCACCATTGTACAAATAGGCACAGATAAGTTATCAGAGTAGACATCTTTAAATTAGTTAAGTTGAGGTTTTCTCAACTGATGTGGCTAAATAAAATCAGAATTAATTTTGAGTAACACAGTCAAGATTAAAGACTTTTTCTCAGTTGGCTGTTTTAATTTTTAAACTTCATTTTTTATTTTCAAATCCAACATTAAAACTAAAACATTATTACAAATAACAGGAGAGAAGCCATCAGACAAAAATCAGGGCATTGATCAGCCTTTCAGTATTTTCTGATGATGTGGTTAATATACTGCTGAAAAAAATTTGTGTCAACAAATCAAAAGTAATTAAAAGACGTATAAAATAGATAAAAAAACAGATAAATTCATTTTAAAATGGTTGGGTGAAAAGGATGAAATATTCAAGTTTTAATCTTCTTAACCTTACCATATAAACGATGCTTATTGAGGTAAAACTTGATCCAACTTTTACCTTTTTTCACACTACAACAACAAGCTTGCATGTATCTTAAATGAAATATTTAGAACAAAACATAAACTATTGGATAAAAGATGCATGACTTTCAACTCCTTTTACCAATAACTTAAAGTGTGACATGCATTTATACTCAGCCCCTTTTACTCTGATGCCTCTAAATAAAATCCAGCGTAACCAATTGCCTTCAGAGATTACCTTATTTGCAGATAATTCATCATGTGGTAAATTCAGTATTTCAGTAAATCTCAGTGGTTTGTTGGAGAACATTGGAGAACAAATGGCATCAGGAAGACCAGGGAAAACAGCAGACAGGTCAGGGAGAAAGTTCTGAAGAATTTTAAAGCAGGGTAAGGTTAGAAAACAACAGCTAAAACTTTGAACATGTCTCAGAGCTGTGTCCAATCCATTGTCTGAAATGAATGCAACTGCAAATCTACTAAAACATGGCTGTCCACCACAACTGACACGTTGGGCCAGGAGGTGCTGAGATCCACAGCCCAGGTGGGAGAATCTGTCACCATGGGAGCTTTTAGTTGTACTCTCCATGGGTACAGCTTTGCCTTTGTCAAAAGAAAGACATAGGAAGACTCTTTTACAGTTGGCCAGAAGGCATCCAGATGACACAACACATGTGTGAAAGAAGGTTCTCAGGTCAAACGAAACCCATTTGAAAAAAATAGCTTTTTTTGTCTACATGAAAAAATGTCATGTGTGGTGGAACCCTAACACCGCACATCCTCCCGAACACAGGACCTACCATGGTGAAACATGGTGGTGGTAGCATCATGGTGTGTCGGTGCTTTGCTAAGCAGGGACTAAAAAGGTAAATTGGAGTTAATGTGAAGCCGGATGGAGAAAAAGCACTGAGACTGGGCCAGAGGGTCACCTCAAAGAGAAAACATGGACCCTAAACATCCAGCCAGATCTACAGAGGAATGGTTTAGATAGAATCTCAAACATGTGATAGAATGGCCCAGTCAAAGTCCAGATCTAAATCTAGCTCAGAAACACTCTTTAAATTCTTATCTGTAAAACCTTTAAAACCCATTCATCGACCAACAAAACTAATTTGTGTTGGTCGATGACCTAAAACCTGAAGCCAGGCACACTGCAGTTCGTGGCTATAATGTGACAAAACGCGGCAAAGTTCAAGAACGTGGATATCTGTTCAAGGCCCTTTATGCAGCGTATTTATATTTATGTTCCCTCCAACCAGTTGAGCCAGAAAGCATGCGAGCAGAAAGCTGCCTACAATGCAACACTCAGAGTATATTAGAGAAAAAAAAACTTGTTCAAAAGACATTTTAACATAACGGATATTTGATTTTTGCCTATGACGAAGTATTAATTAAAGTCCTCTAAATGCCAGCCTGCTAATTGGTTTGCACCTGCACACGGAGAGCAGATTCCATGATTAACGTTACCCTCAGCTCACCTCTCTATCCCCGGTAAAAACTCCCGGTACACGTAGAGGAGTGCAGAGTAAATATTGAATGTGGGACTAAAGTCGCGTCGTGTACAGCAGAGCAGGGAAGGAAGATGTGTGAGAGTTGAGAAGCTGTCCTAATTAAGAAGCTGTAATCAGGCTTGGAGCTAGAGGGTAACTCCCCGGGTGTCATTTGTGATATTAAAGCGTGCCATCCTCCTCCTCCTGCCTGTTGTGCTCCACTGGATGGAGCTAATCCCTTTTAATATAGCCGCAAATATGCAAATGGCCGTTTTAATATACCAAACCTTGGATAGCTATCCACTTTTAATTCAACAAAAGTCAAGAGCAGGACCTTGTCAGTCAAACTCCAGTTCCTCTCATAACAACACTAATGTCCTCCCATTATGTGCAGTCCGACTAATTAAGGCGAAGTTTATGTGGGGAAGGATTTGGGGCTCTCAGGAGAAGGCAGGACGTGGCTTTTACCACTCCATACTGCTGGCCTGAGGCACATCTGAAAGTTGTTTGCTCACACTCCTCACGGCTTCACATAATAACACAAAAATAGAAATGCACATAACAAACGGCTCGGGTCCGGTCTGCTCCGGCTCCCCTGGCAGGTGCAATACGCTCCACACGAGCAGCGGCGGAAAGAAAAGCTCAGCATAACTGTCTATGAATAGATGACGCAGTTTGTGAGCGGCGGGTTCAAAAGGCCAAGTACCCCACAATGAGAGAGCTGCATTTATGTCCTTGCAACACGTTTCATAAATAATGGATGAATCCGTACATCTCCAGCACCCGGTGCATCTACATGTCACAAGTGACTCAATGATGATGCCATAAAGCAGAGCTAAAGTGGTTTAAGGTCTATTCTGTGGAAGTCTCAGGATAAAGAGGGCTAAGAGAATCAAGGGACACACTTCCTCTAGTTTTCTCGTGGCTGCCTATGGGGAATAATGCGGGAAGAAAAACTCAGCTGCTTAACCTTCAGACTAAAAGGAACCCAGGAACACTGTTACTGCTTACTCATGGAGTTCGTCTCACAAGTGCTCCGGTTTCTGGTGAATTCCTGCCTCGTTTTAGCGAGGCTGTGACCGTAATTAGGTGACTGAAACTCCGGCTAACTTGCTAAAGGTTTTCAGGGCTGATCAGTGAGCCTCAAGCTGCAAATACAATGGAAAGGCAAGGTAGAGACATTATAAGATTTAGGGCTGCACACTGTTGGAAAAACAGTGTGCACTCAGGGATGCGCAATATTATGTCTCTTTATTGTAATATCATTGAACACAATGTGGATATCCAGAAAACTGCCTGAACAGATTTTATTGTTAGCTAGTTATTTAAGTGCCATGAATTTAGGCTTCCTTTGGCTGTAAAATATTTTATGCAACATAAAAAAGTACTGAAAGGTAAAGAGTCAATAACGAACTGCAGCTACATGTTATTTCTCGATATTCATTACAATATTCACCAACATTATAGCATGTTTTCCTAATTTAATGCAGCACTAAATGCAATGTCAATTAATCCCCATTTTCAAATCCTAATCTTTGTAAACATCTGAGACACATGAATCTTTATGACATCCGAAACGCCATCCAACTGGCCACCTATGATTTTGGCATGCTGAGTTCCAACATTTTCAGTCGTAACCAAACTATAGTGTGTCTACTGATTTACGGAAACCTTTTCAGAAAACATAGGAATTTTGAACACATCTTTCATTTATCTTTCAAGTCTATGAAGTTATGATATGAAAAACAACTAGAACCTTAACCAGAGGGAGTGTTGTTTTTATCTGAACTTTCTTGGCTCTCTGGGTGTTTGCAAAAAGTTCACTTCTGGCTTTAAAACTAATCGGAGCCCGAC
The DNA here is from genome assembly GCF_011125445.2 of Fundulus heteroclitus. NCBI lineage: Eukaryota > Metazoa > Chordata > Actinopteri > Cyprinodontiformes > Fundulidae > Fundulus > Fundulus heteroclitus. The sequence goes on along the minus strand of NC_046369.1, from coordinate 35,986,856 downwards.
AACATCATTTTTAAATCTTTTTTACAACAATCAGGGTGCATTGTTGTAGGCTTTCTAGTCCTTTTAGACCTAATGGCAACCTTTTGACAAAGTGTATCACAGCATTCTTTGGCTGAGACTGGAACGTATCATTGGTCGAAAAGCTACAAAGATTTTTTTAATCCCAAGCTTTCTTGAGACCTTCAGGTTTTGGTGGGTGAAAATGTCTCAGAAAACTGTAAAAGTTGGGAGGAATGCCCCTAGCCCCTTAGCTTCTCTGTACTAGTTTGTGTAACTTGGTTTGAAGCAATAGGGGTCTCCTTATTGTGCAGACATTATACAGCTTCTCAACAGTAAATACTTACAGAGGCCTCATTCAGGGATTTTGTATCTTGCTACTAGTTGTGCAAAGGACATAGTATCGTTGCCCTCAAAAATCTTAATACAGTTGATCCCTGCTTTAGCCCATGATTTACAACAGAGTTTTTCTGACCACTTTCAATAATTTGTTATATACCATAAGGATAATTTTCTAGTAAAAGATGGGTTTTGGCCAATAACACAATGTGATGCTTGCCAGGTTTCTCTTGAAAACATCATCAATGGATTCCTTAATGGGAGTTCACCCCTAGATTGTGATACAAAAGTCTGTAAAAAGATTGGTTCAGTAACTTATTTTTCTATCAAGACCCCATGCTGCCGTTTTGTCCTCTGTGATATATATATATATAAATATATATATATATATATATATATATATATATATATATATATATATATATATATATATATATATATATATATATATATTTTTTTTTTTTTTTGGCCAGAAAGCACATTGGTACCAGTCCAACCTTGGCATGTTCAGGCCGTCATCTTCCATTGCAGCACACATTTTAATTATATTTAAACTAGGTATTTCCACTCTCCATAAAGTGTATCTACTTCTGCATTGTATTTGTTGACTGGAAGAAGGTGCATACTGTATGTTGCTGGTATAAGATATGGTTGATTTCCGGAGCCTCAATCATTTTAAGAATATTTATTTTACCCAGGAGAGACAGTCCTAATTTAGCCCAATTGTATGACCTTTTAAGTTGTATGGGGAGACTATTTTCTGCCGTAATATTCTTTAAAATTGGCATAAGCTTTATTCCCAAATATATTAAGCCTGAAGGGGGCCAGTTAAGCTGCCAGTTCTTTCTAATACCAGGGTGTGTACTGTGTAGACAGGGGCATTGCCTATGACCCCACCAATTTATTTTGTAACCTTAAATGTTTGAAAAGGAATCTACCAAGGACAAAATAGGGGTGATACCTATGTCGGGAGTGTTGTTGGCATCTAAATATCATCAACATACAAAAATAATTTGTGTTGCATCGTGCCAGCCAGAATCCCTTCAATATCTGTACTATTTTTGTTGGTTGCTGCCACAGGTTCCAAAGCCAGTGCAAACATAAGGGGGCTAAATGAGCAGCCCTGCCTTACACCCCAGCTGAGGAGAAAATGTGGGGATACTCTTGCATGTGTCAACATCAAGGCTTTTCAATATAAAAGCCTCATCCAATTTATAAATAAAGAGCCCGACGTTGTGCTTCCAGCCATGGGGGATAAAATCAGACTGTACATTTAAAGCCACTGAAATGTGAGAAATCTTGCTAATAAAATGATCATAATTATCATATTATATAATTTTGATACTTCTTTTGCATTAAGAATTAAGTCCAAATACAATATTTAAAGCATTATATTTTTATAGTAAGACATTAAAATGGAATTGCTTAGAACATTTTATTCCTGTAAATGGGACTTATAGAAGACCACAGCCTGTTTTATTTTCTGTTATAGTGTTTAAAAGCACTTCCTTATCAGCTTCCCAGCTAACAGATTATCAAGTCAACACATCTTTTATGAAGTGTATGACTAATAATACAGGTATTGTCAGGTTCATTTATCTTTTCCAATAAGTCATGGAGTAAAACATGGTAAGTTAAAACAATGTATTGCTACTGCAGACAGCACAGGCATAACAGAAACCATGAATAAACATGCATTTATAAACCATCTACAGAAACCAAAACTGTTACAACCAACAATTCTGCATTAGGCATCCAGCATTTCTTTATGTTCAACTGCAGCAATCTCCATTTGCTTCTTTTCAGAAATATTGGCACTTTAGCACTCTGACACGCCTAACACGCCATGTTCGTGCTAGATTTGAACTGATAATGGGATAATTAATGTTTGAATACTTCTCTTTGCCTAATTGCTTGTAAAACACACTACATAGCTTTAAAGGCTGTCTGGATTCACTGCTAGCTTCAATCACTCTGAGATGCTAATAGGCATCATGTCTGACTTGACAGATGCTTGAAGGTGTTAGCTCTCATGGAGCTCGGTGCTTGTCTATGACCTGTTGTTAATAGTAGTCAGATGCATCCCTGTAGGCGCGAATGAGGTGAAAATGAGTGCTGGACAAAAACGGCTGAGACCATGAATTCAGTGTGTTTGTGTGTCAAAACAGGTTTAACTACAACACCTACACCGCAAAAAAAAAAAAAAAAATGAATGTCGGCAATGCACAAGCAGGAAGAAGTCTTCACTCCTCTTCAGCAGCAGCTGCTGTATTCAGTCTGACAAAGCTTTCCAGCATGCATTTTAACTTACTGGGTAAACTCAGCCACCCTCCTAACCCTCCACATGGTGGAGGGAAAAAAAAAAAAAAAAAAAGCTCCTTCAGTGCCTGTTCAATAATTGATTGACAGTAAAAAAGCTAGTGGGTTCATTAAGATCATAGATGTGCTCGGGGTAACGCTTGAAAACTGGGGTAACCGCGGAGCACTTAGTCACAGATGGCCCCGGTAACAGCGCTCAATAGCTGGGAGGAGGCAGCGCAGGCACAAGCCCGGGTCTTCGCGCTGAACCTGATATTGGTGTACCATTAAACACCGAGCCAGGCTGCTCCTGCTAAGGATCTGTGTATCTGCTCGAGGGGAGCTCAAAGCAACAGCCACAGAGGGCCTCCTCAAGGATGCCACATAAATGTCACCTCTTACTCCTGTTAGAGGAAGCCCTCTATCTGCGCCGCCACGAGCCAGCCGAGCCCTGACGTCTGCTAAAGCGCACGGATATCCGCGCGGCTGATCAGATCGCCCGAATTCTGCTCTGTGAGCGAAGAACGAGAGCGAACCGCGGCCGGCCCACCTCTGTGAAGATATATCTGCGCTGGGTAGCTCGGGATGACATTATCTGACAAAGTTGTCTGATAGGCGCAGACAATGCAGCTCCACAGTCAATTTATTGGGGGAGTTTAGATTTCAGTGAGAGGCGGTGAAAGCTGCTTGTGGCACAGTGAAGACAGGTAATGGGTCTCTCACCATAAGCGGGGAGGAATATGAAACAAGAGACTACTTCATTAAAAAGCTGCTATGTAGGTCAGCTGAACTAACTGCATAAAGATCTCTGAATTATTAACTACAATTAGGGCACCTAGCTGAAGTAGGTTAAAGCAGGATTGTATTTACAACACATAGACACTCCATCCAGAAAGGCTTTCGGTGTCTCATATTTGTTCTGTTAAATATAAGTGGTGACAACACCAACCCGACATGAGTGTAAATATAATAGGGATTAATATTTTCTGTCTATTGAGCAATAATCCAATTGGTAATGCCCGTAGATTTCCTCGACTTGCAGCGCTGCGGCTTCATAATTAAGGCTGAGGGAGGACTCCTCCATTCCCCCTGAGCTAGGCCAGGTTAAATAGAGTTGAAAATGAGATTTTAGCATCTCCTGCAATAATAGCGGGGAGCTGAACTCGAGTATGATCTCTGTTAATAGAGTGAGAGCACAGGAGAATTTGGTGTTACGCCGTGAATAGAGGCAGAGCAGGTGGAAACCAGGATCCTTTTCATGAACAGGCATGAAGTCAATTAGACACGAAGGAGGGAGTGTGAAGAGCGGTGGGGGGAACGTGTGCTCATAGGGTTAGCCAGCCTCTTTCCCCCAAAACTACCCATGTGACAAATGACTTAAAAAAACAGCCAAGAGTTAATTTTGATCAAACTTATCTAAAGAAGATGATTTTCTCTTTTGAACAACATCATCAATGTGATTTTAATAGGGAAAAATATCAAATTATTGTTTTTCTCCTTTCATCCTACAGGGTGTCATGCAACAGTATGTAAGGTAACGTCTTGACTGTCTCTCTGGATTCCCTTAAATCAGCTTAACAGCTTTTCAGAGTGTTTTCTGTTGCCAACTTTAGCCCTCAGAACTTCTGCATTAGAAAAAACTATTTATGATTTAAATACCAGAATACGCAACAGGACTGGCAGATGGTCGTTCACACTGAGCCTGGGTCTGATGGTGGCTTCTTCTTTTTAAAGGGCAGTTTTCCTGTCCACTGTTACTATGTGGATGCTCGGTATGAGGGATTGCTGCAAAGTCATGGACAATGCAGACGACTGTCCACTGTGGCTACATGCTCATCCAGGAGGAATGAATGCTGCAAGTCAATGACGCGATGCAATCTGCTGGGTTCCCTTAGATATAAAACTTTTTAACCAGTTTGAATAATAAACTGAACTTTGTGTGAACCATGATAAATGTGTATGATTGGATTAAGTTGAGTTTTTCATGTAAAGTGCCTCGAGATGACCCATCTGTCGTAAACTGGTGTCGTACACAGTAAATAAACAGAATTCAATTACAAAATAAAAATTACTGTTGTGTTTTTTTTTTTCCCCCATCTGTTTGCCAGCTCTCAGAAAAAATGTCTGCTGGTTGCTGTTAAAACTGCAAGCTTAAATTTAAATAAAGTGGCCTAACTTTAACCAGCACATGTTCAGGCACGCTGAGAGGGGACTCACTTGACGTAGGCCTATATGGTTTTTGCAATGGTATCACAATTTATCCTGTCCGTTTGTCTCTGATTAGAACATCATGCAGCAGTTCAGGAACTTTATTTTGCTTTAAAATTATCCTTTGTGGCTTTGCTGCAGTAGAAATTTATGGTTATTCCTTTAGCAAATAGGCAAACCCTCTACAAACTTATATCTTGCTGTAAGTACCCAGCATGCAGTAGTAACTGGTGTGATAAGAACTTGATATTGCTCAGGATTTTTATCTCAAAATATTTTTTTTTTAAACTTGTGACTTATACTTAATGAAATGTAATTATGACATAGCTACATCTGGCAGAATCAGAGACTGCCATTGACAAAGAATATAAATGAGTGCATTTCAGTTAAAAATGCAGTTAAAAGCCTTCAGCTTATCTAAAATACTGCAAGAAGAGCACTAAAAAGGAGATAACATGTCACAATATAATTAAAAAATATCTCCTTCTCATTAAACCCTTAATAATCAAGCTTCATCATCAGAGCTCCGATTACCCCATATATTCCTAACAGAGTACACTTCGCTCTCAGACTGCAGGTCTGCTGGTGGTTCCTAGAGTCTCTAGAAGTAGAATGGGAGGCAGATCCTTTAGCTATTAGGCGCCTCTGCTGTGGAACCAACTCCCAGTTTCAGTCAGTGAGGCAGACACCCTGTCTACTTTTAAGACTAGGCTTCAAACGTTCCTTTTTGATAAAGCTTATAGATAGAATGGGTTAGACTATCCTGAGCTATCCCTGTGATTGTGTTGTTATTGGATAGGTAGGTTGCAAGAGGGCTGCTATTTTAGTGTTTAACTTTATCATCTCTCTGTTTTTTTCCCTTTCATAGAAGCTGCATCTGGCCTGCTGTTCTGTTTAGCGATGAGCCCATCCTGAAGGGAGCTTTGGCTGAGCTATTGCTGCCAACAGCTTTGTGTTATCCTATAGATAATGCAGTTGACTCTGTCCTTCAGTGTTTAGCCCTGTTTCTCTTGTAGGCCTAGCCATTAGCTGAGCTTTTACTACAACGGTATATGCTCTCTTTCATACTTAAGACTAGAAAATTGGCCAGGAGCACATCTGCTTATCTTTGTTTCTTTCCTAGAGAAAGCCACTAATGTAGCCAGTAATGCCATTATCCTATTACTCTTTTGTCTCTGAGAAAGTACACCTGGATAAGTGCTTTAAAATCAAAAGATTTTCATTTTACTTACATTTGAAACATTATAGAACCCTATAAAAAACAAATGCAACATGTACCACATATGTATGTGGTATAATGCTGGGAATTGCTGATTTTCTTGCTAATAGCCTTAGTACAGTGATCCATCCAAAATCACCGTTAATGCAACGCCACGTTGTGTGCAGATGAGACTGTTTGTGCCATTGCTGCAGGGGTTCAAAAGTGTGTTTCAATTAACCCCTGCTGTCTTTAACATCCCAAATATGCAATTAGGCTAATTGGCAGGATGACTCTTTGTAAACTATTAGGGAGGAATAGAAAAAGGCCCCATCAGTCCTCTCAGTCCAATTGGACGGCCTTTTGTCGTGATCTGCCTCACCAGTCGCACTCGTCACCTCCCCATTAGGACTATTCCCGGTGGAGAGCCTTTTTCCTGCATTACACTGTAACAGGCTTGTTAATAATACATTAATGAGGGGCTTCTTCTCCAGATTAGGTGATGGCCCCTCTGATAATGGGGTGCTGGAAGAGGGCCAGGCAGTCACCTCACTGCTGCAATCTAACCTTGGGTTAAATAAGCTTTTGTTAGTGAGAGTGTGAGCATGAGATACATGAAGGAGGGGGAGTGACAGAGAGTACTTTCACGAGAAAATGTAAATGACTCTTTTGTCTTTGAGATGAAACAATGAGGAAGCAGAACTATTACTCGCTGCTGTTAGCAGACTCCTTGTATATGATGGGTGATGGTCATTTTGCCACTCTGCCATGTCATACATGAAAATATGGTCAATTAGTACCCAACCATTTCCAAAAGGAGCTATCTCTCAGATGTTTTAAATTAACTGTGCATCAATTCCTACCCACAATAGTACTATATATTGTACTTGTTGAGAGCCAATTGATTAACTTGTGGTCTACACATTGAAGTTACTTTGTTTTAATCAGGAATCATAATCTCTTATATTGGCCTAAATCAGATGGTTCAGATGGGAGTCAGGATTAGAGTCTACAGGACATTCCTCAAATTACGTCTCACAACAGTGCAGTGTGCATACGTCTTGGGATTGTACAAACAGAGCAATAAAGCTTAAATAGCTTAAATGTAGGAGTCAAATAGTGAACAGATCCATCCTGAATATTGTCTCAAGAGATAACAACAAAACACAGCTGTGTTGGTTTCTGCCAGAGTGACTCGCGATTGTGATCATATGAATGGGGTTCTTTTCCATTGATTTTCCAAAAGCCCAAAGGACTGCAGAGACATGTCAGTGTTGGATACGAGCTTGTATCTGAGAGGACTTTACTATGGAATCTTACCGAGGACATCTAGATGTTCTCCATATTTCCTCGGTGGTAAGGAGCTAACACTTGAATATCCAGACTTAATACCTGCGACTGCAACGTCTTTACAGGTACGCTACCTTTATTTGGCTTTTCCTCAGCGCAATGAAAACATACAATCCATGAAGGGTGTTTATGTGAGCTTCAGTGTTGCATAGTCTGCCTGTTATAAACTACTTTGGGCTTGTTTTTCTCTAAAGTCAATTGCAACTTTGGTGAGTCAGGATTTGCAGTTCCTTTACGTTTGTTTTTGGATGTGAAGTTACATTTTGGGCTTGACCGCCCTTTTCTGGTTAACACACCACGTAACAAGAGCTATTATATGGGCTAATATCAATCAACCCCCCCCCCCCCTTAGCATCAGCTGTAATCCCACACAGATTCTGCAGGTTTCTTCCTCGCATTTGATCCGTTGTGCGAGAGGAGAGGACAGCCTCTCCTACCTTTCTGCTTTACTGCTTTCTTGCCACTCATTGTGAGGCCTCTACATTTCAACCAGTGTTTAAACTATTCTTCACTGTTTCTTGATTAAAGGATGAAGAAATTAAGCTCCTGGGACAATGTCATCTTCCAAAATGATTGGTATTGCCATTCTTGTTTATACTCTGTACACCCAGGCTGTCTCTGGGCAAAATGTCACATCATTTTAGGAACGTCCCATGGGAACAAAGTGTTAAATAAAGTGTTCAGAAAGAAAAAAACACACCCAAACTGAATTGTAAGTAAAAATGTATGGTTTATAATTCATGAAAAAGGATTGAGGAAATTAATACAAAGAAATAGTGTCTCACATGGCTTCAGTCAAAATTGAACAATTTTGCACATATTGGCAAATTTGTCTTCCAATTTCACTCCTGAGGACCAGTTGACTTGTGGGTAGATGAGAGTTGTCATATTATACAGCCAGTGAGATAAAGTGTATCTTAAGTTAGACAACCCCACGACCCTGTCCAGGGAACAGAAGAAGGAAAAATGCATTATGAATTTGCTCAACTGCTTTTACAAACAGGAATTTTATGACATAATCTCTAGATGTTTGGATTTATGTTTTCTTTTTTTCAGTTTATGTTTTCAACATTTCTTAGTTTATTCTGATCTATTGGTCCTGCCTTATTCAACTTATGTCCTAGTGCTCACCATTGCTTATGTTCTCTAGGTGTTGCATTATTATTCCTTCATCGTTAATTTCTTATTTTATTCCTGTGTTCTATTCTTTGTACATTTGGAATTACTTCTGGTATACCTGTGTTAGATTTTTCCCCTCGGTTGGAGAGTTTCTGGGCATCTCAGTTCCTTCCCCATTTGTCCTAATTGGTAACCTCAGTTCCCTACTTAAGGCTGCTACATACTCTGCGAGAAGTAAGAAACTTGTTCTTGCTCTCAAGCTGCGGTAACAAAATTACATCAATGTCTGGGCAGAACATTTTTCTCGCAGGGTGTCCGACTACTGTTTGATTGGTCAGGATTTGGATGGGCGCGTTTAAGTTGAAAAAGCGGAAATGTGTCACACATCTGTAGAACTAGAATCTGTAGAACTAAACACTAAACTTGCCCTGTTGGACTTGTTGGTTAAAGCAAACATGCCACTTCCACTCACTTGCAGCATTTCTCCTATCATTATCCAAGCGGGATTGTCTGTCAACCAAAACAAACTTTTTTTTTGTTCTTGCCATCCCGAGAACAAGAACAATTTCTCAGTTCTTGCTGAGTATGTTGCAAGCTTTAGACTTTCCACCAGCATGCTCTGCACTCTGTTGCTTGTACTCACTGGGTCTCCATAGCTCATCAAATCTCTTAGGTAAATATCCTCGTTGATTTCCACTGTTTCACGCTGGACCTTTCCATTTCCTGATGCTCAGTTCCTGCCTTGTTCTCAGTCCGTGTTTCTGTTCCTGTGATCTCTTCGTGCCATGTTGTAAGTTTTTGTTTTTATCATTCAGTTCTGTCAATTCTCACCACCCAAGATCCTGTCTGCACCTTTGTCCAGCTCAAAATCCATGCATGCTGATATTTGAGTGACACGTCATTCTTCAGCCATAAAGTTTAGTGTGTACTTTTTGCTGCTGTAACAACTCCAACTCTGCTGTAAAGGCATTTTTTAAGGTTTAGAAGTGTGTTTGTGGGGATTTTGAGCAATTCTTTCTAGAGCAAAGTTTCAAAATCAGACACTGATGTTAGATGACTGTTTTCTTCTTTCATTGCATCCAATCCTTACATTTGCAAATGTAAGGCATGCATGGATTTTCTAGAGAAACCCATTCCAAGAAGCTCTTTGTTTATTTTAGTGAGGACATTTCATGTGGTACCATGTCAGAATTCACGGTACTCCTGAAAGTGAATTCCCCAGATGTTTTGTAGATGTAATGTGTCTTCCTATGCTGGTGACTGTTGCCTTGCAGCAAGAAGGTCCTGTGTTCGAACCCGGATAGTCTTTCTGCAGGAAGTATGCAAAAAGATTTTGAATGCATGGAATCTCTCCAGACACCCCGGCTTTTTACCACAGTCCAAAAGCACGACTGTTAGGTTAATTGGTTTCTCTAAACTGCCCTTAGGAGTGTTTGCATGCACAATTGTCCATCATGTGTGTCTCGGTGTTGTCCCGTGAAGGACTGGAAACCTGTCCAGGCTGTACCCACCCTGCCTCTCTCCCAATGACTGCTGGAGGTAGACAGCAGCCACCTGCAACCCTGCACGGATACGTGGGTATAGATGATGGATGAATGGATTTCACAGGATGAATGCAATTTGAAATAATACACATTCAATGTTGAACTTTATGGTGATCAAAAATAGAAACAAACAATTAAAAACAAAATGAGGTGATTCACCTTCTGCAGATACAATGCCAGCTCGGAAAGTAAGAAAAAAATATTTGGACTAACTGAATGTGTTAAGAAAGATCCTTTATTTAGGAGATTCCTGAGAATAAATAATACCATTCAGCTGCTTAGCGGAAATGAGCTGAGAGTCAAAGTTGAAGGTTTGGTTCACTCTTTGGTCAGCTCACGTAATTAGAACTGTGGATTTACTGAGTCTTTCTCTGTCAATCAGGGGACAGAGACAGAATCAATGCAAACCTACAGTAATATAAATTCCACAGATGATAATCACAGTTTAAGTGACAGAAATGTTTTATGACATTTGAGCGTCCTAGTGATCATGTAGCCCATAATTTATCAAAAGAATCAAATGAAAATAAAGGGCTGAGTCAATGGGTGCGAAGCGGTTCAAAAATTGAACTAAGAAGGGTTAAAATTGGGATAAGAATGGACGACTGGAATGAACTGACCCAGAGTCATCCATAACTATTTGGCGGAGGCATAATATTACGTGACACTTTATAGCTGACAGGTGACTGTTGCTCTCCGCCTGTGAAACTCTCCACACCAGCAGTAATGCGACCATTTCAGCAGGAGACTGGCGGGCTTCCGTCCGTCATCTGTCAACCTCCCCCTGTTCCTCTCCAGTCCACGCTCCTCCTCGGGATGTAACGCTCCCCGCTCGGGATCCCCGTCTGCAAATAAAATCTGATGCCAGCAATCAACAAACAATAAACAAAAACAAAAAGAAAAGGCAGAAGAGTTTGTGCTTAAATATTTTAAATACCCTCCGCTGTTTTCCTGAATGGTATTTCACTCTCAGGATGCTGTGTGCACTTGTCGGCGTGCTGTTTTGGCAGCTTCTTTCCCTCCTGTCTGTCTCCTAATAGAAATCTTGATAGAAATATCAGAAGGAGATTTTAATCACAAGGGTGTTGTGTGTGCTTACTTATCCGAACCACAAAGGAAGAAAGAATTTTCCAGCCGACGCTGTCACCCCTCTCACACAGCAGCCTCTGTCAGGGAGAAATGTGCCTAAAGACACATCTCCCCCGTTCAGCCCGTGTAACACTTGCCAAACGGCAGCGAGCTTAACAGCAGCCGAGAACAAACGGAATGAGGAAGCGATAGGAAAATAAGATCGAATGAAATGTTTCCTAGAGTCAAATACAGTATGTTAAAGGAGAGCCTTGAGAGAAAACATTCAGGGGGAGAAGGTAAACACAACTATTAAGTTTCTAACTGAGACGGCGTGCACAGGGAATTTTTTTATTTTTTTTTCTGGATAGTGCTTTTGTCTCCGGACCCCCCACACCCACCCGCACCCCACCACCGCCTTCCCTCCTCCTCTCCCTTATCTTCCTTCCAGCACTGTCTTTGTTTTGTTTTGTTCTTGGGGGTTTTTGATGGGGACCCGACTATTAGATTCAATGGCAAGAAGCGGACCCTATGGTTTAACAACGAGGCCAAACTGGCGCCAAAGCTTTTCTGTTTTGCTGCAGCTCCCTGTGCATATTTGCCACGTTATTGCTCGGTGGAAAAATGTAACCCCAATGCCCCCCCCCACCACCACCACCACCACCACACACACACACACACACACACACACACACACACGTCTACAAAGTTGCTGCCAGGAAACTCGACTGAATCTGAGACACGTCTCCTACTTTTGTCTGTAATAAATAAATTAGAGCACAAATAAAACGTTGGGGGAGTGGATTAGAAATGAAGAGGGGGGCTGCCAGAGGAAAGGCAGTCGTGTTCAATTAGGGCCTAATAACCAATGTTCTTTCTAAAGTTGGGGTAATTTGAAGATCCCTGATGTTTCCATACAGGCCCTTTTTCTACTCATCTTCACATAAAAAGGAGCAGTTCAGAAATTGTTGTCCCAAAGTAAGTTCTAAAAGACCTTCAAATCATTAAGTATGAGTTTTCAAAGAGCTGCCGATTGAAAGCCAATGGGAAAGTCCTCACACTTTTATCTCGGATGTTAAAGAGAAAGATGAGGATCTTGAGCCTGGGCCCTTTCAGATAAGTGAATATATTTAATTTTTGAAAGAATCACAGACTTGCTGTCTTTGGTCCTTACGCCTGCTGGGACCGAGGCGTGAAGAAGTCAAAGTTTTTTTTTTTCCCCCTCTCTCTCTCTCTATAGCTTTCGCCCGGCTGTACTCATAAAGAGGAATAGACCCTGAAACCTCTCTGGGCCTCTGAGTTGATTTATTTATCAGGTCTGCTCTGCTCCCATGTGATGGCTGCGTGTGATGGATACCCAGGGGTGGGTGTTCTATGAGAAGAACCCTCCTCCTTGCACCATGCTGCCTTGCTGTGGCATCAGAGCCCAGGCCCAGCACCACTGCTTTTTTAATTGTGGGGGCATAGAGATGAACGTATGCGCCTAATGAACGCCGGGTTGGCCTGCCGCTAACCGGCCTTGTTTTTGCTGGGAACATAACTGACTAGGCCGTTAAATTCAGACAGGGTTAGCATCGACAGTCTTAATCCGTGCACCGGAGGCGTACCTCAGGACGGCGCCATGCTAACCATACGCCACAGCTGTCTGCATGGCCCCTCAGAGAGTACGCTGTCACCATGCCAAAACCACTCGCCAGGAGTAAACCACATATGCACCGGACCAAAACAGAAAGTCTCTCACTAATCAGATACAGTGCTGTGAGTATTTGTCCCTTCACAGATTTCTTCTGTTTTTTTGTTAAATAAATTAATGGAAGCGCGACACAGCAACAATCTCATTAAATGCAGAAACAAATTAGAAACAAAGTCAACGACATCCCTCAGTCTGGAAAGGGTGTCAACATCATTATTAAGGTTTGTAATCATTGCAAATCACCTTTAAAGCCATTATTCACAAATGGTGACATCCTCATACATGTTTCTGAAACAAAACATCATTCCGACAGTCAAGCAGTGGTTCTGGTGTGCGTGCATCTGTAAGATGCCTTGATGTCAGCTGTTGCAACCATGTGCTGTCTAGCCACTTCTTTGGGTTTAGGGGGGAATTCATTTTTCTTATAGGGTCAAGTTGGTTTTCTCCTTTTCATTATTGAAATAAATTATTTAACTGCTTTTTGTATATACTTAAAGTTATCTTTGTCTAACGTTAACATTTCTTGATCTGAAAAATGCTAATGTGACAAAAAAAAAAGAAGCAAAAAGCAGATGAAATTTCGAAAATAGCAAATAGTTTTCCCATCACTGTAGGGCAGAGGGAACACACACAGTAAAAACAAATTAAAATAAAAACTGGCACACAACTTTTGGTTGAAAGTCTTTTTTATTCCTGGGTTGGAAAATGGCTGCTTGGCATCAGAAAACATTTGTTTGTTGTAGTTTGGTTTTCGTCTCGACGTGATGCCGGCGCCAGGACCTGATAATGGAGAGAACATCTGGCTTTTGTGCCTAGCTGAAAGTACACACATATATTATACATGATGCTCTGTGCATCTGCCAAAAGAGGCAGCCTGAGCGACGCTCAATCAGCGCAAGCGCTGGTGAACGTGATAGTGATCGCACACAGCGGCGAGAACGCTGTTTCTTCAGATGATAATGTCACTTAGCTTGGAAAGAAACCGACTTCCAAGCTCGACAAATTTTGCTGCATTTAGAAACAGGTGGAGTTTAAGTGAGGAACATTCTCCAGGAAAACAGATGGATTGCCGGTGGTGTTGCTGACAACACCTCAAATCTGTCAATAATTACACTGCTCTTGGCATCGGAGGGGAATTAGCAGAAAGCATCAACTCTCTTGACATTTTAATGTTACCTGTGTAAAATTAACTTTTGTGTTACTCTCTGTTGTACTCTCCTGCTTTGTTGTGCAATTAAACTAAAGACATGTTCACTTGCCTGCAGCAATGCAAAAATTGTTGATATCAATTACCTGCCACTCAGGGACAAGAAACAGAGAAACAAAAAACTCTAGAGTCTCACCAGTCTGTAATGTACTTCAAATTGAAGAGCAAATTGTTCTGTGTACATGCATGGCAGCCACCTAAAAGTTGACCAATGAATTATTTGGGTGGGTGTGTGAGGGGGGGTGAGGCTTTATAGACATGTGGGGATGACAGGAACTCTGTCATTTTTGGAAGTTGTGAATAAGTAAAACCAAAGATTCCCTGAAATAGCCGAGTGGTTTGATTCTGATGCACTTGTAGGGCTGGGCAAGATGGCTTAAAAATAAAATCTATTTTATTATGTCAAATCCAATAATCCAATCCAATTTTTTTGCCCTTTTCATATTAGAATAAGAAATGAAAAATTATTTGTAAAAACTTATGTCAAGCACTTCATCTGGTAATTGAGCTGAATTCAAAGTGCAACTAAATACAAGCCGAAACATGCTTGGAAAACAAGATGGTGGCCCTGCTGTTGTAAACAATAAAAATATAAATAAATGTTAGTCATTAGTGGTATTACACATTGAGTTAGGAACAGGCTTCACTTCACTTGTGTATCTTCAAACTAAATTTGTAAATGAAATGGATTCATCTTATGGTAAAAAAATAAATAAATCCTCTTTACAATATATTTTCCCAAACATATATTCAGCATTGCATGCTGTTCTCTTCAGGAAAACCCAATGAGTGCATTAACAAAATAAGATCCCGATTTTCCTAAAATGAAATCTTAAAATGTAAATTTGAATTAAATTGATTCAACTGATTTATCACCCAGCCCTATACATTGGATTAGTTTTAAATGCCAAATTAAAAAGAGATTACCACTACTAAAGTTGGCGATATCAATTTACATATTTACGAATATATATTTTTCTGCCATGCTGCAAACTTGCCATAGGATCAAGCCACTATAGAATCCAAATATGCATTCCCTATGAACATTGATCATACATTTAAATTCCCCGTGGCCAACATAATTCTTCTATACTCTCGCTGGATTACATGTCATATTCTCAAATTGTTTATTAAAACGTCCAATTTCAAATGAAACACACTGGGTGGATTTCCACAAACAGGTCTGCATACAGGAAAAAGCTGAACAACAGATTTGTACCTTTGTATTCTTTTTTTCCCTCCATCAATCAATTGCTGAATTACAATGACCTACAGCAAATCTCATATGAAAGAGAGCACATCCAGTTTTATGTCTTGGGCTTTGTGTATGAAACCGTAACTGGACAAATAAACACTAAAGACACTGTTATTGTAATGGATTTGGACCTGATGAGCAACAGGTGTAGCTGGACTGGTCAACTGCTGGCAGGACACAGAAACCACTTTCTTGAATCCAGAGAATGGCGCATATCCAGGGTCTTGATCCGCAATATATACACTGAGAGGTAGAGGTGTAGGAGGGCTAGGACGAGAGGTTGAGTCAGGTGCTTGCACAGGTCATTGTCCAGAATCTGAAGACCAAATGACGGAGTCCAACAGGGGAGAGGCGATCAGGGAGGAATCCAAGAAACAATCTGAGTCACACACAGGAAGGCAGTCTATGACCGCTGGAAGGTCCACTCACACCAATGTTTTTGGAGAATCTGTCGCCTGCACACTGGAGGAGACAGGTAAATAGAGTGCTACTCCCAGGTGTGGCAGCGCAGTAATTAGAGCAGCACAGGTGCAGGTAATCAGGGAATAATTGCTAGAGCAGCACAGGGAGCAGAGAGTGACGTCAGCAGTCAGCAGCAGTGAAGCAGAGTCACAGCAAAGCTGTCAACGTTACAGTTATTGTATTTTAGACAACTATGAAGCCGAAAAGCCGTGTGAAAAAAGTGTATTCCATGCTAAACGGCTCTTATGGTCATAACTTGAAATAGCTGGTATGACTTGAGTTGTAGAAGAACCATGGTTCACCTTTTCTTTACATCATACAGTACGGCAAAAGTATTCACTCCTCTTGGCAGTTTTCATGTTTAGTTGCGTCGTAACCTGGAATTAAGATGGATTGTTTGAGAGTGTGCACCCTATCATTTACAGAACATGCCTACAATTTTGCTTGCTTCATAATAACCAAAATAACATCTTCAAATAGGACAAAATAACAGCAAACCTCAGCGTGCTTAACTGTTCACCTCCCTAAAGTCAATACTTTGTTGAGCCACCTTTTGCTGCATTTCCAGCAGCAGGTGGGTTTGGATGAGTTTCTAAGAACTCGCCACATCTGGCCACTGGGATTTCTGCCCAGTCATCAAGGCTAAACTGCTCTAGCTCCTTTATGTTGGATGGCAACCTTTATGATAGAACAGCAATCTTCAATTCTAACTACAGATTCTCAATCGGATTGAGGTCTGGACTTTGACTAGGCCATTCCAACACATTTAAATGTTTCCCCTTGAACAACTTGACTGTTGCTTTAGTGGCATGCTTTGGGTCATTGTCCTGCTGGAAGGTGAACCTTCGCCCCGATCTCTAATCACAGGCAGACTGACACAGGCTTTACTCAAGAACACCTGTCATGATTTGGCTTAATTTGACTCACAAGCAAGCCTCTCAGCTTGGCGGTATCTGGAAGAGGATGAAGGCAGTGAGATGGGAGGTTAAAAATGCTGCTGATGAGGTGAGATGAGAGCGGTAGCTTACTTTGATTGGAGGAGAGATGGAGCTAAAGCAGGTAATGTTGATCCAGGTAATGCAGTCAGGAGAGGCACCACAAAAATAGGTGTGTGAAAAATTATTGTAATTATAATAATGACATATTTAAAATAAAATGCATAAAGCATGTTATTAAATCTAAGCAATATGAAACAAAAAAAAATGTGCGCAATAAAAAGATGGACATCTCTCCAGCCTCTCCTGTTGTGCCCCCCCCCCCCCCCTCATGAATTTAGTTTGTAATTGAGTAGTGGAAAAAAAAAGGTGTGTTAGGTGATACTTGAATGGAAAATGCTGGGTAACTTGCATCTAGGGCTGTCAAAGTTAACATGGATGTTGACGCTGTTAATGTTTTTATTGCGTGACCAATTCACATGCCTCCATACTTTTTGGATCATGTCTGCGACGTACTTTGAACATTATTTTGTTTTCTTTTTCAGCTGTTTCTTAAAAAGTCGCGGAGACGGCACCACTCTGTCCCGTCTCCTGTGTTCTCCTACTGGGCTCTCCTCTCTCTCCACTGAGAGGAAAAGAAACAGAAAGAGCCTTTGGAGTTTTTTTTTTTACTGTTGTAGAAAAAAAAATAGCAAAAAATTGTTTCACGCGTATCTATTCACTGCTGAAGCAACACTAAACTTTGTTGAACAAATGAAAAACATTAAAAATGATAAATGCAAAAAGCAACAAAAGCATGAGAAATTAGCCCATGTTTAGCCTGTTACAGATGTCCCAATTCAAAAAACGATTTACTCTGAGTAGCAGTGCTAAATTCTGTTAATCTAAAATAATCTGGAGAGGTTTCACAGACTTCAGGGATCTTTGGTTTTGATGAAATCCTCCTAATAAATCTTCCTCAGGAAAATAAAACTTGCTATCATCATCTCAGTTTCCTCTATAAAGTCAGACTTTTGATGGTTTGTGTGAGGCTTACACAAACATCATTACAAATACAACATGTAAAAACAGCACAAGGTAAAACATGGTTATCTTGAGTGGAAGTTTATGCAAACTTAATTTGTTTTTTCAAGATTTTAATTTCTCCCATTACTTATTGCAACTGTTTAACTAAGCATCTGTGCTTAGGGCACCCAAATGGCAAATGGCACCATGCCTGATCTTTCCTTTAAACTGAAAATATGTCGCAAGCGTTTGTGCAGCATCAAGTTCTCCTTTGGATGCGCTAATGCTAACTTGTGGAATCTGACCTTCGTTATGTATTGATGGACTGATAAGAGATCTGCCGCCGTCACTTTGTGTTCTCTTTGAGCCCTTTTAGAGCCCTTTTAGAGCCCTTTTGGAGCTAGGTCAACATTTAAATTCACTTGAGTATACGGCAAGCATTGTGTACCAAAACAATGGGATTCTTTTGTGACACTTTTTTTAAATCAACAAATGGCCACGAGCTTTTAACTGTGAAGAGGTTGCGGAGAGAAGGGAGGATACAGGGAAAATTCCTGGTATGCACCGTATGCTGGAAAAAAGTCTGAGGGGTAACATTTAAAAGTGCTGGTACTGCGTTCCGGCTAAAATATCTAATAGTTGCATCCACCTTATTTCCAATATGGACACAGTGAATTGGCATTTTTTTTGTGCGAGACTTCTGGTCGGTCACTTCCTTTCTCTCTCTAGCTAGCTGAAAAGTGGCTAATGCAACAAGGCTTCATACCAAATTACTTATGACTTTGAGGAAGTCAGAACGACTTCATTTAACCACAAAGCTTACAAAGTTATAATAAACGAGAACTTAACAGCTTGCAGTTGCCTTCATGCAGACAAATATGCAGTAGTTCCCCCTTAGTGTTGTGTTCAGCTGCTCATGAGGTCGGCCGCATACCTTTATCCACCTTTTACATTTTTCAAGACTCTATTTAGGTTTTGGGAACGGATTAGACTGTAGTCACCCTTTAAACCTTCACGGTACCACATGTCTGAATTGCACTTTCCCAACCGACGACTTTAAAAATAAAATTATTTCAACAAAATCCCTCTGACCACAATGCGTTTGCAATGTAAAATCCTGACAATGTTGTTGGAGACAAAGGGTCTGCATCGGTGTTTCACTTCATGACAAATTGCAATCGCTGAGTGGGGCAATCACAGCAATTAGAATAAAATGGATTAGCTGTTGCCCTGCGATAGACTGGCGACGTGTCCAGGGTGTACCCCGCCTATCGCCCATTGAGTGCTGGAGATAGGCACCAGCACCCCTCACGATCCCATGAGGGATAGACGTGTTAGTAAATGGATGGATGGATGGATGGATTAGCTGATCATTAGCTGTTCTGGACCTTTCACCTTATCTAGAAATCTGAATTGGACCTTTGGACTTTTAGTTTTAGAACCCCTACTCTAAACAAACCAAAGAATAACGTCAAATATTCTATGTTCCGTACCATGACTGTACCTTGCCAACTGTCATATTACCAATTAAAATAATTTTTTTTACATAAAAATAATTTTATGTAAATATTTTAGCACATTAAAACATCATTGTGGGTTATTATTTCCATTTTCTCGGTACTTCATACTAAAAACAGCTACAGAGATAATTTTAAACAGATCAGTTATAGGCAAAAGCATTAATGCCAGAATGTCAGCTAAGGTCACCTGTTTAAATCCACATTTCCCATGTGTCTATTGCACATAATGAGTAAAGGCAGGCAGAATGTCTCCTCCAAATTCCATATGGCAAACTAAATGATCATCCTATAACAGCATTTCCAAGAAGCCCGGGCCAGAGACAGCAATTGGACAGACTGTGGACTCTAGCCGACAGTGTGAACCTTCAATACGGATTCTAAATAGAGCCGATAAATTCAGTACACTGAGTAATGCATCTCCCTCTCGGCTCACAGAGCTAAAAATCTGTCTCTCCACATAATGCAGCACACCTCTAGCCTTACGTGTCACATCTATTTGCTGTCAGCCAGGGCGAGTGTGTGCTCAACATGTCGCATGATCCGCACTTCTGTTCTCACAGGAAAGTTTCTGTGCTCCATGCCGCCTAGCTGCGAGAGTGATAATTGGATAATGAGTAAATAAACAGCTGGAGTCTCCGCACTTTAGCTCTCCCAGTAAAAGCCGCCTAAACGCAGGACTGAAACTTGAGTTAGACACACACACACTAACACACACACTAACACACACACATAGTCATCTCCCCCGCTTCCAACACTACTGAGGCAAACTTGTCATGGAGGGAGCAGCTATTTGGGGGCCATCTTGTTGTGTGTGTATCCCTGGCTGAACTGTGGAGGAACAATGACAGGAAGGAAGCAGGCTGGAGGTGAGTGAGGTGTGAGAGCCCTACGAGTGTGTATCCAAGCCCTAATTAACTCTGCTGCTTCCTCTTTCGCTGGCATCCCTGCCTTCCTGGGGCACATGCCAGTTACACGGATGCTGTGTGTTTCCTGCTCCTGTGCGTGTGTGTGTGTGTGTGTGTGTGCGTGTGTGTGTGTATCAGTGGTGTGTGTGCATTTGCAAGCACCGTGATATCACTGTCACCGCCGTTTGTTCCTGGCACGCCTGCCCACCCGTGTCAGGTTTTGTGAAGCATACCGAAGCCACCGGATGGAGCGTAATTACCCTCCTGCTTGCTATGAACCCTTGCCCCCCCCCCCCACAAACAAGAGCTTCCTCACACCGTACCCATAAACAAACCAGCTCCTCCCCCTCCTTCTCCTCCGTGTGCCTCCCACTCATTATGGGTGCTCTCCTCACCGCGCGGCCGGTCAGAGAGTAGCCCCCCCCCTTCAGTCTGGCAGCAGCTTTTTAATGACATCTCAACATGGTAAATGTTCTCTAACAATACTGTCTTGTACAGTCGGCCCTCCCTTCTTTAAGGAGGAGAGTCAGCTATAAGGATGACCTGCGACAGGGATTGTGCTGCTTGCAGGAAATGTTGCACGACTAAAACAAAAATAAGCAGTTTATTTGTCGGGCGAGCAGTGCAAGCCACCCGGGCCCCTGATTTTGCTAAGCCCGTTGCTTTAAGTAGCCTTGTCAGAAGTTGATGCGGACCATTAAAGGTGCCAATGATGCGCAGCGGCGCTCCCACCGCCTCCGTCCCACCCGCTCTGACAGCAGCAATGTCGCCGCCGAGCTGCAAAGCTTTAATACATGACTAGGAAGGCGTCCAAAGACCAGAGTAAATAAAGGAGGGGAAAGATGAAATGCATGCGACAGCAAGGCAGACAGCTGAACAAATGCAATGACTTAGAAAAATGGGCGTAGTAGCTCCCTCCCCCCCCCCCCCCACCCACTCTTTACACAATCAACCATGTAAATTATTGAAATATCATGAAAAATAAATAGTCAAAAAAAAAGCCCCAATTATGCAGTAAACCTGCATATATCAGTGTTTTTTTTTCCTCCAGGATACTGAGTGGAAATGCAAAATGCTCTTGTTTGTGTTGAAAGCAGGGGTGGGTGGGTGGGGGGGGGGGGGGGTGAGATATAAGAGATCCCGGAGTGTCTCGAAGTGTGAAGCAGTTCCAAAGTAAAGAGCGCTCAGACCACCACATGAGACGGCGAGCTGCCAGCCTTCATCTCCCTGTCCAGGGCGCTTCACTAACAGATCACATCAGGTGAACTTGACACAGCTCACTTCCAATCCGAGGAGCTCAGGAGCCGCCGAGGCTCCTCCTTTGAAGCGCTGGCCGAATTAGTGCTGGGGAAAGGGAGAGTGCAGACATTGTGTTAAATGTCCATTGTTACAGCGGTTTGAGGCTTTATCCCGGTGTTCTGCAGTGACTCTCCCTCAAACAGTGATGCCCTGGGAGTCCAGATGCTTTGAGCCAGTGCTAGCCCTCTTCCTCTGGTCCTTACATGTGATCTCCTTGATTTTAATGAGGCCACATGGACCCCCTGTGATGTACCTCGGAGAGCAGGGAGAACCCATGTTGGCTCGGAGGTCGAGGTGGTTGAGCAGCGGTGACCTCCTCTCCCCCTCCGCTTGTTTCGGCTGGCCCTCTCAGGCGCTTCCAATGTTTTATTAAGCAGGTTCACTGCTCCGCTGTGTTCTGAGGAGACACAGCTGCCTGTCAATCATTCAAATGTATAAAGTGCACTGTGGTTTCACATTAGAACCTGTACGGATCACATCCACTGGATCGATAGGAAATCTTTCTGACTGCCTCTCAGAGCTTGTTGACAATATTGCTCCAGCTGAATATTAAACACATCTCTGGAGCCCTCTGGATACTTATACAACACCCTGGCAGCAATCAAAGAAGCACACTAATTAGTCCTGTCATGTACGCATGATGGAAATCTCTAATTATTCTTGTAGACAATCTGAGTGCATTAGCAGCTGCACACTTTGTGTTTCTATTTAGCCTGATAAAAACTCTCGATGTAATCAGAGGCAGCCAAAGGTATTCTTTGCTTTAAGTAGAAGTACAAATATTCGCGGAAAAAAGGATCTTATAAAAAAATAAATAAAAGCACTGATTGAAGACCTTTGCCTAAAGGAGCAATAAGTGAAATTTCATTATTTTAGATATAAAGAACTAAAACATAGTTTTGTGAGGAACTAAATGTATCTTTTTTAGATATGCTGGTGAAGATTCTCAGTCATCCAGGTCACGGTCATTCCAAAAAAAAAAGTTTAAAGCTTGATGCTCCACATTACTCCAGACTTTTTGAATTGAGAAAGCTTCCTGGATAGGAAGCGAAACGTCTTCAAACTACGGAAAACAAGTCCAGTTGCTTTGTTTTTTACCTTTTTTTGGAATGACCATGACCTCGATGACTGAGTGCTGAGGCAGAGAAAGGCGTGGCTTGAACCACGCCTTGTTTTGGTCTACACACAGTGCTCCAGTTCTACCTAGCGGTGAAAAATTGCTTATTGCTCCTGTAAGTAAACGTGAAAAAGCACAGGTTCTGAAATGTATGAAAGTGCAAAAAGTCAGACACACGCCATGGGGGGGTGTGTCTAAC
This sequence comes from Fundulus heteroclitus, assembly GCF_011125445.2. NCBI lineage: Eukaryota > Metazoa > Chordata > Actinopteri > Cyprinodontiformes > Fundulidae > Fundulus > Fundulus heteroclitus. The sequence goes on along the minus strand of NC_046369.1, from coordinate 35,964,138 downwards.
TGAGATGCTTTTATACTCAAGCCAGGTCTTTGATGAAGAAAGCATGGACCATTTGAACAAATAGGAACATTCAACTGCAGATAATGTTCAACCCTAAAACAGCAGCACACAGACAAATATTGCAGAACAAGTTCACAGGAAAGTTTAAATAATTAACACCAATTAAAGTACCACTTTTAGGCTCTTTTTATACAGTTTATCTGCAAAACAGTTGATTTTGGGTGATTTATGTTTGAAAGTAAAGTACAAAAAAGGTACTAAAGTGAAGTTGTTTTTACTTTTGGATCAAATACTTGTCAAGTTAAAAGGAAATCAGCTGGGAGGGGTTTCAGGATTGCACATTCTTTATTAGTCATACTCTTGTCCAAATTTTCCTTTAAAAAATGATGCACAATAAGGTGTAAACTTACTGCATTTACTTCTTAAATAGGTTTAGGAACTATTATGTACAATGTGGTAAAAATGCAGTTTTAGACTGAGAAACTTGTTGATCTGTGGTGGGTAAGGATGTAACAAGAACTCGTGTTGCCAAGTTAAAGGGATGGTTTGGAATTTTGTTTCCTTTGAGAGAATCTGAAGATAGTATTGGTAGCAGACATGTCATATCACAGACACATTTTAGAAAAGTCGACAAATAGTCAGAGGAATATAATATGATTCATCTGATTTTATTAATTGAAAACAGCCCAAACTTAAAACGTTCATGATTGCAGAACACATCATCAGTTTTAACTCTCTACTTTTTTTTCACAAAAGACTGTTAAAGGAACTACACATAATAATGACATTTAGTGGTTAAAATCAGATCAACACACACACAATGCCTTTCACAGAGACCCGCCATTTAGCCAATGGTCGTATCGTATGGCTGTGAAACACCACTGAATTTTTACTTCCACAGGATAGGTATATAAGGTTGTATTCTGTTCTATTTCTGGTCCGCTACTCTGACTGGCTTCCATGTCTACAGGCTGCTGCTCTTTAGCCAAGATAAAATACCAAATGTGCTCAGTTTTGGGAACCCTGGGAACTCTCATATGATTGGCTCAGGAACCAGGAAGTAAAAACGGCTACACACTGCACCGAAGTAGTTCTGGACCATACATCTAGGTTTGAAAGGAGGAGGACTGATTGTTTATAGGTAATATTACTTCCATCCCAGGTAACAAATGAAAATGATTTAGGTTGATGTTACAGTAAATATCTTACTTATAGCTCCTTTAAGTTTATTATTCAGTTTCTTCAGCTGAACATCATCCTTGTTATGAAGGTAAAGCTCCATTTGCCAGCTGTATCAACTGGGTGTATCATCTAAAATGCCAAGCCTGGAGGTGGCAACGTCATGCAGAGGGGCTGTTTTGTGGCCAATGGCATCAAAGCAAAGTGGAGTTCTGAAGAAGGTGGGCTGCATCCAGCTATTCCATCCTCACTTTAAACCAACAGGTGGAAACGGCCAACCTCTGCCCGACTGGTGGGTGCCGAGAAACAAAATTTTAATTTAGCTGAGACAACATAAAGTGTGTGGTCAAGATATAATTTATTAAGGCAAATGTAAAATATTATAGTGGGATGTACAGTGTGCAATGATAATAATAATTTTAAACATACAGCGTTCAAATGAGGCTCATTTGTCAGCTTCAAATTGCCTTCAGAAAAAAACAACCTTTGAGCAGGTACTGAGCAAACTTTTTGTTAAACCCACATTTCTGTATCAAACATTGATCTGATGTCATACTATAGTCGTGTTGTGTTTTTATTATCTGTAAGGAAATAATCACCGCAGATAACATTAAAAGGCTTGAAATATCAGTCTGTTTTAATTAATCTATATAATGTGTTTCATTAGGTTAATTGGCCTAAAGAATACATTTATTTTGTCATTTATTTAATGGGTCTGTGTATGCAAACAAAGATAAAAGTGTGTTGTAATTGACTATGCAGGTTCATCCCAATAAATTACAATATAATTAAATTGGTCATTTATTTTAGTAGTTCAGTTCAGTCCAAAACTGAACTGCATATTTTAGGTTAATTACGTTGAAGATCGTAGCTTACAGAAAATGAAAAAACAAATTTCCCTTCTTCAGAAAATTGGAATTTTATTTGAGAAGAGCTAAAAAACAGAAATGTGTGCCTACTGAAAAGTATGTCCACATACTACACTGGAACTGCACCCAGTACTAGGTCCGGATTCTTTTTGCATGAATACCGCATCAGAGCAGCGCTCGCATGGAGACGATCAGCCTCTGGCTCTGTTGAGGTGTTCTGGAAACCCAGGTCAGTTTTAATAGAAAATTAAATGTAGAATATAAAACTAATGCAAAAATAAATAAGATATGCTGAGTGTAAAGGAAGACTTGCACAAAAAATGTGCACAATTAAAAGGCCATAACCAGCCTGTTTGGTCTTCCTATTTTACCACAATAAATATTGTATTGAAATAAACGGATGAAGACGGCAGCGTTGGTCAGGCTGGAGTGTTTATATTCTGCTCCTCCTTTCAAATGGACCCTCAGTGGGAGCACGGAAAGGGCCTTTCTCTGTGATGTGTCCCACAACATTTCAGTGAAGGGCAGGCTCAAGAGACAAAAGTGACATTTAGGAAGAGCTAAAACAATGAAACAGTAGTGCTTTAATGTCTCATAAGACGTCCTCTAAACATGGCTTTTCCATCTGAAAGCATCTCCGTGCTGAGTCAAGTGCACTAACTGTGCATGAAAGAGCTTGTTCCCTCAGGAAAAGGCTGCCTGATACCCGCAAGAATAAATCGGCCTTTAACTGCCAAGCTCCACACAGCTCAAGCTCAACGCAGCAGAGCTCAGTGTGCCGGAGGGACGAACCAACACCATGACTGAGACAGCAAATGCAAAGAGACCCTACGCTAAAACATCTGCCCGTAATATGCGAATAATGTGAACACCTGACAACTAATGTTGAGAATATTTCCCTGAAATCACACATTGCTGGATGTGTTTTAAAGGCAAACATCTCCTCCCCTCAGTCCTCCTCTCTGGCCTCGTTTCAGAGTAGAAATAGCCCGCAGTCTGAGTGTCATCACACTTTAGGTCCAACTAGCTGCCGGGAGACGGTGCAGAGTCCCGGTCCCTCTGCGCCACACTCAGAGAAACCCTCAGAAGAACAGATTCTCTAGTTATAGTGGTTATGTCGGTCTTGGAAAAACTTATCGGCCTTTGTAGACCGATTAAACGTTGATTTGGGAGTCACTGTATGGAAGCCCATTTAGGCTTGGGGGGGGGGGGGGGGGGGGGGGAGTGGCCATAAGCATATTACAGAAAAACAACAGTTGGAGGAGTTTAATATTGCAAACAAAGTCTTTTAGAGCTAAGGTATGAAGGTATATAAATACAGTTGACTTAATAAGTAATAATACTAATAAAGCAAAAACTCTTAAAATTGTATAATAATGAAATTTGTATGTATTGTATATTCTGTGAATTGTGTTTTTTAAATTAAACATTTCTATTTCAGGTTTTGCTGTGAAAGGGGTTTGTTCAATATGCTCCAGGGGTTTCTTGTGTATTAAAGTTATTTAGAAGTGTTTAATTTTAATTTCACAGCTATCCTTGTGTATAAATTTTGCCTTGGCAAGTAGATGATCCACTGAAGTTTGTTTTTCTATCAGCATTGTCAAGGAAATGCCAGTTTAATTCATCTTCACCTGAATATATAAAATAAATCCCACTAATTTAATAATCTATTCATTCCCAAAGCATTTAATAAAGAGACACCAACGATTCGACAATTTTCAGATGTTTTATGCAGCCTAACTTCAATCTTTCAAATTTGACTTATTAATGTCCATCCATCTGTTTCCATTTCCATTTGTGGTGCCGTTCAACAATGGACAAGAGGCAGGGTTCACCCTGGACTGGTCACCATTCCATCACAGGGCAGCACTAATCACACAATCCAACACGCACACTCACAGCTAAGAATTTAAAGTGGTAAATGAAGCTAACATGCATGTTTACGGAATGTGTAAGATGCCCTGAGGAACCAAAGAAGCTGGGCATGCACAAGGCAATTCTTACAGAGTCCATGCAGTATTCAAAGTCAGGACCTTCTTGCCTGAAATCAACAGTGCTGGCAACCTCTATATCACACAGCCTCTTCTGAATACTGTCACTGTCCTAATTTTGTCCAAAATGTTAACATTACTCCTAGCCAGTAAAATCACGTTGGTGAAATTAAGACATTAGAATGTAATGTAATTAGAATGTAAGGCATTCTTAAAACACAACTATTTGTGGAAGCATTGTGCACATCCTGAGAGTAGACTATCTTTAATTATTTTAATAGTTTTTAATTATTAAGTCTTTTAACAGTTTTTACCTATTTAATGTTTCTATTTTAGCTTGTCTGTGTTTTACTTGTCTATTTTCATTTTACTGGTATTTCTCAGTTGTATATGTACAGCACTTTGTTGTCCTTTGTTAATATAAAGTGCTTTATAAATAAAGGTGGTATGGTATGGTATAAATTTAAACCTCAATCTGCCAAGAAGTATGGGGATGGGGGCACTGTAGCACTCTACCATGTATGTGAAAAGCCTTGAATTGGTTAATTTACCTATACAGAAGCTACATTTACCACAGAAAGTTTTGGTGCAGCTCTATGACATTAAGCTTGTCGAGATTTGTTGCCGTTGTCCTTATTCCTTATTGTTTGTCACATTTCCATTTGTTTTAAACTTGCTGATTGTAGATAATAAACAAGTTTTATATTATTTCTTGCAGCCTTTTTCTGATGTATGAAGACACGGTTTGCTTAAATAGCATTTTCTCTTGTTTATTTCTTTCATTTTGAAGAGTCAGATTTACAAACAATGGAAAAAGGAAGTCCCAAGTTTCTAAACCGATCAGCTTCAGGGGCACAGATTTATTTTTTTAAATAAATTATTAGTGGTGCCATGTTTGTTCTTTGCCCTTACTTACTTTGAGAACCTAACTGATGCAAGAGAAAATACATGTGTAGAAAATATTAGACACAGCACATTCTGCAGAGGAAGGAAGGATCCATGCATTTAGCCAGCCTCCTTCCATACAGCAGTGGAAAGTTGAATAAAGGAAGCCCCGGCTCAAGCATCAATATCACTTGATCTCTGAATTATAAACACATCACAGCAGTGATTTGTTGCAGTTTATTCCAGACCTTCTCCATATCACAAATAATGCTTTCCAAGAACGGCCTATTCTCAAGGTAAGATTAAAATTCATGGACAAGAGCGTCCCCGCCATGCTCCGATGGGTAGCTCATATCAGTTTGGAACGGGCTGCCCGGGAAAAAACAAATATTTTCCACCAAGTGGCATTGGTTGTGAAACACACGCGTCCTGCAGCTCTGATTTTACATCCTGTCACATTAAAGATTCAAAGCACTCAATATAAATATTAAAAGTAATAGCTTCAGCTATTCAGCTATTACTCCATCATTCCCTGAAATCATCATAAAACATTCAGAGCCTTTTAGAAAATTTACACACTTGAATTTGATGGCGTGGAGAGGAGGCTGTCAGAGTGCGAGGTCCTGGAAGCTTAAATAATAGTGGAAAGCTGTTTATGGAACATGCTTTATTTATTCATCGTCTCCGAGTAAGGACTGCAGTTTAGACGGAGGAGCAGAAACAGAGGGAGGGTGAGACAGAAAGAAAGACATAGAGCAAAACACACACACACACACACAAAAAAATCAAAGGCAGACCCATCAGGGGGGTGGAGAGGGGGGGGGCTGAAACATAACTCTTCCCACAGTGCAGTAAAAGAGGGAAAAATGCAGAGTCCATGAGATTCTCGACACAAGGTCAATCAATGGAAGGACTCCGGGTCCAGGAGTAGCTAATGGATTGTGAAGATGCGTAGCAGGGTTATGAATTTTTAACCAGTTCCTTCTTCAGCCCAGACCTCCATAAATCAATGACGACTTATTGGAGACGATCAATTATGCAAACTTAAAAACATTTAATGACAGATAATGAAGAGGTCCCCGGAGGCTGGGCTGGAACCCAACTAGCCGGGGATCATTTAAGGAGCTCCCAGAAGCAGGAGCTTTTCCAGGCCGAGGTTTAAACGTCTCGCTGACCGCTCCAGCCGCAGAGTTCAGTTGTTAGAAACGCAACACTTCTAAACATCAATGGTTTTTTCCTCCTCCTTTCGGTGGGGTTAAGTTTGTCCCTGCATTTGTTAAAGATTTCCACCTTCAAGAGCGCCGCAGCACTTTCCGAAGCTCATCATAAAAATGCCCCGAGGCCATCCCCCGTGGTAGTAACCTCAAATCACTGAGCTCTAAACAATGTTAAAGCACAAGTGCGCACATTAAAACACTCTCCGCAAATCTGTCCCCTCCACTCACGTCGCGCACAATGCCTCTGACCCTGTCACCGCATGCTTTTATGCAGCGCGTGTCCTTCCAAAACAATTCATGATTAATGTATCGCCGCTCTTTTTCCTGTCTAGCCGAGCGCGCCGGCTGTTCTGCGATTGTTCAGCAGCTTGTATCGCTTGTTCCGTCTCTATAGGAGGGTGATAATGTGTCGTCTGCTTTGCAAATTATCATAATTAGGGGACCTTCGGCGCGTTCTTTCCAGATTAGGAACCGGCGAGCAATCCGGGTGTTATGGCTCGCTCGCCGCAGCCGACGCATCCGTGCAGAATCGGCAGGGACTCTCTGCAGTCGTCGACTTTTCTCAAACTGAGCGCGTGCTGCTTTGGAAGCTCTGTGGAGGGAAACCAGGGAAGACAGAAGATGCAGGGCTGAGGGGATCAAAGCCGATCTAAGCAAACGCATCGTGGCTCAGGTCATTTGTGTTTATATCGCGGCGGGGAAATTCATTTTTCATTACTCTAGGTGCCATATCAACCCCGCTGAGAATGCCTTCCAGATGTTTCCCAGTATCCCAGGGGTGTCTGAGCGGCAGCTACAGGGCTCATGGAGAAACTTACAACCAAGCTCACATCTGTCCCTCTTGCCATCTAGTTTTTTTTTCCCTCTCTCTCTCTCTCTCTCTCTCTCTCTTTAGGAAAGCAACCTTTTCATCACTCCTGACAGTGGTGAAGAAAGTGCTTTCTGACTGTACTAAACTCCTCTGTAAGTACAGTACGTTCTGTAAAAAAAAAAAAAAAGGGTGCGTCTTTTGTGAGTGACGCATGTTTGGTTTGTTGATGCCGGCCCATAATGCCAGAAGGTCACACTTTCCCCCTTGTCTCTAGTGGTTGACGGCGGTAAAGAGGCACTTAGCTGTTGATGGGCTTGACGCTGGGCCTACCGGTGATTCTCTTGCCCCATTTCCTCTGGATTTTTCAGAATGCACCTTTGAGATGTGTGGTGTTCTAATTGCATATGATTTGGACTGACATTTTTATCTGGTTGTTTGCAGGACTATGCTGCCACATTTCTTTCCTTTTTATTACGTCTGTGATTGTCTGCACATAAATACTATGATTATTTTTTGGTGTGTTTTCGCATGCATCTGTTTGTACAGCTGTGTGTGTGTGTGTGTGTGTGTGTGTGTGTGTGTGTGTGTGTGTGTGTGTGTGTGTGTGTGTGAGAGGATGTATTTTGCAACAATTTTAAATTTCAAATTGAATAAAAAGAGGTACATAATCGTAATTCAGGAAAATCATATTGCACAAATAGTCCTACTACTTGGAATTCTCTGCATTTTTCCACAACCTCTAACTCCAGTGTATTTTATTGGGATTTTTGTATTAGTCAAGTAGCATAAATTCAGGGTATATGGGTTCAACAAATTTGAACAAATAAAACTGAAATGTGTGGTGTACATCTGTATTTAGCCACTTTATACACTTTATATAACCATATTTTATTGCAGTTACAGCTGTGCACATCAGGAGAATAGCAGGTTTGCAGATCCTTTTTTGGCAAAAAAGCTCAATCTCAGGGAGACTGGATGTACGTAGTGTCTGTGATTATCTTTTTTTTCTCTCTTGCCACACAGTCTCTGCTGGACTTAGGTCTGGACTTTGTCTGGCCCATTCTATTACATGGATATACTTTGATTGAATCCATTCTACTGTAGCTTTGGATCTATGTTTAGTAAGTAGATACATATGTTCACATATATTTAGCATATTTTGTAGCTAAAAATAAGGTGTTTCAGACAGGACATAGCATACAAATTTAAATGTCAAACTAACAAGTCATTAAGAGAAAAAACAAGTTAAATGACAAAATAAAAACAAATATGCAATAAAATCTTTACTTGCATAAAGGCCCCCTTTTGTTCTCTTTAAGCATGTAAAGGTCCATTGAACAGGTTTAGTGCTCTCAAGCATCACTTTCCTCCTGCTTTCAATATGTTTCTTCAGTTGGCATGGCTGCTAGGCAATGTAGTCATTTGAAGGGAACTCTGGGTTAGATTCAGAATTCAGAGGAACATTTCAGACAACAGCAAACTTGGTGACAGGGAGAGAAATTCTTGATAATGTACATTTCCAAAGAGACATGAAAGGAGGCATCGCAGTAAATGGAGCTGGTCTGTGCCGTCAAGAAATACATTGTGAGGTGTAGATTGAGAAGTCTGACTTTTTCTGTCATTGTCTTTGTCTTCTTGCGTGAGCAACCCAGTGTCACTGGAAAACATGTAATAGCCATGTTGGTCCACATGGAGATGAGCATGGCTTAAAAATATGTGTTTTTCATTCAGCTTAAAGATAAAATTCTTTTATAGCTTCAAATAGGTTTTTCCAGGATTGCCCTTCCTGCCCTTCCCTGTCCTTGCTGAGCAAAACCACCCCGGCACTATGATGCCACCACCATGTTTCACTGCAGGACACTGTTTAAGGCAGGGATGGGCAACTTCCATGATAAAGAGGGCCACATTTTTTTCAGCACGACCATTGGAGGGCCACATGACCACGCACTTCAAATAATTGGATATGAAAGACGCTACAAATTATTCTCAATAACAACAAATTTTAGATGAATTTATATCTGTATGTTTACTGCACCAACATAACTATTTTCTGCATATAAATGCATTTTAATATGTCCCTAAGCAAAAGACAAACTACTTGCTTTAAAAAAAATTGCAAAAAAGGAATTTAAACTCCATATTAATGCATTCAGGAGCATGGGTCATTTCAAATTTACAAGGAAAGAGGCATAAAACGGCACAGAACTTAACTCAAACAATAATGTGTCTATCCAGAAACTGTGTGGGCTTTCTTACAATACTGAATGCTCTATAATTGTATTTCTGTTACTTTTTGATTATGCACATCTGTTAGCTTTTTATTCTGAAAAATCTAATGTCCCATGCTCTTGAATGCACCATAGCTTTCTGACGCTCACGAATGCATCACACTGGTCTGTGAACGCGGTGCTGCACGTTTGATCTTCTGCTTAAGACAAAGCTTTGCAGTTTCAAAACTCACGCCGGCTCTCACGGTTTATGTTGTGTGTGAATGACAAGAGACCAAAAAAAAAATCCCCATGTCCATACTTCTTCCCATTTTGTCTGAAAAATGTGACTTTTTCGTCAAGTTTTCCCTTTATTCCACTGCTAGTGGCTAGGGCGCTTGACTTTCTTCCTCGCTGTTGCAAAGCGGCCCATGCCCGCTATTGTTTGGGTACGGCCCCCTATCGGTCAAAAGTATAATTACAAATTTTTTTATTTTTTTATTTTTTTTTTTTTATTTTTATTTTTTTTTTTTTTTTTTATCATTATCACATTATTATTGATCTATTCGCGGGCCGCACTGAATGATGACGAGGGCCGTGTGCGGCCCCCGGGCCGCCAGTTGCCCATCCCTGGTTTAAGGTGATGTGTAAAGGTTACATTTTGGTCTCATCCGACCCTTTCACCTTTTTGCCACATGTTTACTAAAAGCCATGTGAGTACAGTAAAACTCCAAACAGCACTTCTTATAGCTTTTCTTTCAAAAGTGGCTTTCTTGTCACCAATGTTCTACAAAGGCCAGGTTTGTGGACTACAAAACATGGTCCTCTGGTCAACAGATTTTGTTACCTGAGCTGTGGATTTCATTAGCTCCTCTGGCGATACCATGGGTTTCTTAGCTGCTTTGCTGAATTAAAGCTCTCCTTGTCTGGCTTGTCAGTTTAAGTGGATGACAGTGTCTTGGTACATTTGCAGTTGTGCAAACCAATAATGGATCAATAATGGATGTGTTAGTTTCAAAGCCTGCAATATTGTTTTAGAACCTAATTGTCCTTTTGCTGGAGTTTCATTAAATACATGCAAAATCAAACCAGAGCTCAGAATATATCTGATTAAAATATTTATTTACAATGAATGAGTGATAAGGTGGCTTCTTTAGTGAAGGTACTACTGCATCTTGAAGAGGAGAGAAACAATTAGATGAAGCATGACAAAGAAAGAGCTGTTCTTTTAAACAAATAGCTGAAACGAGGTGCTTGCTGAGCAGAGGGTGTTCCACAGAGAGGACTTGAGTTCCAGGAGGATTCCTGATATGAGTGGAGCAGATGAAGGTTTGAGATCCAGATGGAGACTGAACAGAGGGAGTTGGAGAGTGGGCAGGCAGGGGATAGCTGGAGGCAGAGGAGCTGCAATGGACAACCGTGGGTGGAGTTCTGGGAGAGATCTGTCTTGGAAGAGTTTGCAGAAGTGATCCAGGGTTAGCGTGGAAACCAGCCGGCGAGGACTTCAACCTGGGAGGTACAGAGAATATTGAGGATAAGCTCCAGGAAGATGATAAAACTAACATTAACACAATTCTGAGGAAACTGACAAAAACACTTGGGAAGATGGTCTTAGCTTGACTCTACCAAATAGGTTGAGTATCAGATTAAATCATCCAACAGCTCCTTAAATCACCAATTGACATCTGAGGCAACTGGACAGTTTTGGCATCAGCAAGGGTCCTCTGTTCAGAAACAATCTCATTTATGCACACTAACAATTACACCCGAGGAAAAATGACATGCTGTTTTAACTTTTCTCAGGATGTTATTGCTGAGATGTCTGCAATGTTCCATGGTCTTTGTTATGCTTGCTAATCAATAATGTTCTTAAAGAATCATATGAGGTCTTCACCTAGATTAAGTTACACAATGGATTACCGTATTTACTAATTCTTAGGTGACTTTAAATGCAGTTGGTTGCACTGGATTTTATTTGGAGACACCAGAGTAAAAAGGGGCCTTGGTTTAATTACATGGCACACATTTTAGAAATGTATTTGAAAGAGAAATGTGAGAGTTGTGTTCTTTATTTCTTCCCTTGCACATTGATGCACTACTTTCTGTTGATCTATCAGATAAGAGTCCAATAAAACATACTAAGGTTATTGTTTGTAAATGAGACCAAATCTAAAAAAAACAAGGGTATGAACACTTTGCCATAATTCTGTCTGTATGATAATAACAGTTACTTTTATACCAAAGCTAAAGGAAAGAAAAGTCTGAAGTGACTGAGTCAGTGGTGCGGTTTGTGCAGGTACATCTTCACGCTCTGCTGGGTCTTGTCCAGACAGGAGAGATGACCCAGAGTCAGGCCAAAATGTTTACTGGCAGATGTGTTTTAAAGCAGCTCTCCTTAGCTGGCCATGGCAGCGGAAAATACCCTGCTGTTCGCTGCATCTGCAATTCGCTGCTCTTCCCAGTTCCACCTACAAAATCCTGACCTTTTAAAGAATTGATGGATGAGTTGGTCACACTACTGGGTTTTTCTCCTTTCGCATCTTCTTTCTTTCTTTCATTTTTTTTCCATACCATTGAAGGTTGAAGCTTTGTCTGCGTTAGGCTCTGAGGCAAATTCTGCCCCTCTTTTTGCTCACGGTTTCAAAACCGCTTTAAAGTCTAAAGCTGGCTGTGGCCAGCGCCCTTTGGCACTTGGCTTCTGTGCAGCGGTTCGCGTCAGGAGCTACGATTTGTGATTTGAAGATGACATGAGCAGTGCCTCGCTTGTGGCAGTCGGGGTGCTTTTGCAAAGTGAAGCCAGTAATGTGCGATATGATGTGAGCGGAACGCGTCACTACGCCCCATAAACTGATTCAGTTGATGAAAACACCATTGGCTCCAGTGGGTGGGTTTCTGTTTAGTCTGTTTTAGTCCGTTTGTTGTTACGGAGAAAACACGTCATTCGCTGGCTTACTTTATAAACACTCTGATGCCTGGTGTCTTAGGCACAGCGAGGCGAAAAAAGGTTTCCCCCCCTTACTTGTTTCCTTAGTTTTACCATATTTTACTCCAAAAAAAAAACGTTGCAGATCATAAAACTAATTTTATTATCAGAGAAATATATGGTTACAAACAGAAAGTATTTCTGAAAGCAACATTTATTGAGGGGAAAAATATACAAACCCTGTGAAAAAAAAGATGATAACCTTTGTTTAATAATTATTTAATTGTGAATAACCATATTTCTGGTTCAGTTTCACATGCCACACTCAGACCTAATTGCTGCCTGATATATAGAATTAACAAATCACTTACATAGGTCCTTTCTGCCAACATAAAGTAGGCTAAAAGATTTCAGACAGCAGCATACACATAAAACTCTGATCTGAGGGTTTATAAGAACAGTTTCTAAACTAAATGATCCATGGCTATGATTTTGGAAAGAGTTACACAGTCATTTCTATGGATGTTGGTCTCCAGCAAACCACAGTAAGAGCTGCTAGCTGCAAATTGAGAAGACATGGAACAGTGAACCATCCCAGGAGGTCATACCAGAACCCAGAACACTGTTGACCTCACTTGCCTCAGTTAAGGTCAGAGTTCATTGTTCAACGACCAGAAAGAAACTGGGCAAAAGCAGCTTCAATCAGATATTTTCAAGACCAGAACCACTGCCAACCAAAAAGAACATGCAGGCCTGTGTTATGTTTGCCAAAATCATCATGACGATCCAAGACTTTAGGGAACATATTCTGTGGAGTAGAAAACAGGAAACTTTTAAAAGGTGTCAAATCTGTTGTAAAACTTCACACTACATTAACAAAGAACCTCATGCACACAGTTAAATATGGCTGTGTTAGTGTGATGCTCTGGGGCTTCCTTTCTCCCTCAGGACTGAGTTGCTGAAACTAATGGGGCAAAATCTAAAAGAGAATCCTGAAGAGTTTCTAGCCCTCAGTTTGTGACCTTAATGTCAAGCCACTTGGGTGATGTACCAGGACAGTGATCTAAAACACACCACCAAATCCACTTCTGAAGGGGAAACACACACGCACACACACACACGCGCACACGCACACACTGTTATGCAATAATATGTCCACTCGAACTATGGCTCCCAGCATTCAACACAGGTTGAACTCTGACCCCCAGCATACAACATGCTCGGGCAACAACTCTGACTCCACCAAAGGGTATAAGCCGGACTGCCCGAAGCAATCAGGCCTCTTCCCGCAGTTTTTACTGTAACAGAGGGACCCCTACTATCTCAGCTGAGTGCCCCACATCTGAACATGCGGCGGACCCAGTGGTTGACGTTTTTCCTGGACAAATGTTGCATGTCACCTTTTACACTCTATCATAGGATTCACAGAGGAGGTCCGGACTCTAACTTTAATTAAATTGAAGCACACAACCTCAATTAGAAACTTTCCCCTCTCCGTTGACAGACAGGCAACATCTTTCCTGCTTTGGCCAAGCAGGTCACAAGGACCGCTACCGCGATTGCCATTTCGCACAGACCGGGCGAACCAACATACCTCCAACCACTGGCGAGACGCGCTATCTTCTTGGGCCATTCCTGGACCAATCTCCCAATTGAGAGCACCAGAGGGGAAGAAACCATTTCATTTCTTATAGATATAGAAATTGAGACGTGTCCTGGTCAGAGGTTTTTAGAAGTAGGTTTTAATGCCAATGTTTTACTCCAGAAGGAGTTTGTTGTATGACTGAATTTAGGTAAAAAGCTGTTTATTGTGTTATTTTGGTTTCTGTGAGACAGCTGCGCCGACAGCTGAGATTATTTGGGATCTCATCATTAAGCTCCATTTTATTTTTATTTGTTCTCTTCTCTCTCTCTCTTTCCCCGTTCCTTAGGGGAACCAAACATATTTTGTTTGAAGCTCATCCATTGTGTTAGCTAGTAGCCATTGTCTCAAGCTTAGCCGCCCCTCGGTTCCCCGCCTTGTTGTGGCAGCTATCTGTGGCTAGTGGGTTAGCCCACTGTCTTAGCCGCCGCCACCACTGATCTCTATTTATTCACTGGATTGCTGAGTCGCCGTTGGCAGTACACGTCACTCTGAAGCCACCAGCCGCCATATTGGTACTCCCTATTTTCCATGTTATTTATACACACACACACACACACACACACACACACACACACACACACGTATATATGCAATATATATATGCAATATATATATATATATATATATATATATATATATATATATATATATATATATATATATATATATATATATATGTATATATGTAACACAATATATATACAGTATATATATATATATATATATATATATATGTAACACAATATTTCAGCTCATGACTTTCTCAGTACTTGATAGTGTACTATCAAGTACGTCCACTGACATAAAGTTACCTGTGAAACGTTTTCCCACAGCCAGAAAACTGCTTGTTGTTGCATCCAAATGCTATAGGGTTCTGTGAGAGTAGGGAGTAGCAAGATGGCAGCCAGTGACTTTAGGTTTTCGGGCTTGTCAGCAATTCAGTGAATAAATAGATTAGTGGCCGCCACCTTGAGCCTACCTGGGCTAACCATTGTTAGCAGTAGCACATTGTCTTAGACCTGCCATCTTGAGCCTCTAAGCTTAGCTGTTTTGAAGCTAACCGTGGCTAAGTGTTGCTAACGGCCAAAAGACCTAATGTTTTGAACAACCATCACATCACACCAAGTATTAGCCAGATTAATTTCAATGCTGCATGTACATTACATGTTACATTACATGTACTCACGCCCGCCGACAGGGGAGCACAAACAGGTCAGTTGTCTCGGGCCCAGGACAGAGGGGGGGGGGCCAAAACTGACACCCTGACTGACCATTAAAATGGTCAGAGTGTCCGTCAGCGCGTGCAGCTTCACCAATGTCTCTGCGTCTGTGTCACTGCACTTTGCTGCTCTCTCCCCCCCCCCCCTCTCTCGTACATGGCTAAGCGGCGCCAGCCAATCAGCACGAAGGCTCAGCGGCACCAGCCAGTCAGCTCTCTCTACACTCAACACACAAACAACTGCGCTTCTGCTGCTCAGACTCGGAGAGAGAGGGACCGCAGGAGCGAAAAAAGGGGGAAAGTAGTGCCGTTTGGCTATATTTTAATACCATCCATCCATCCATCCATTTTCCAAACCGCTTCTCCCTCATGGGGTCGCGGGGGGTGCTGGTGCCTATCTCCAGCGTTCACTGGGCGAGAGGCGGGGTACACCCTGGACAGGTCGCCAGTCTGTCGCAGGGCAACACAGAGAGACAAACAGGACAAACAGCCATTCACACACACACCTAAGGACAATTTGGAGAAGCCAATTAACCTAACAGTCATGTTTTTGGTCTGTGGGAGGAAGCCGGAGTACCCGGAGAGAACCCACGCATGCACAGGGAGAACATGCAAACTCCATGCAGAAAGACCCAGGGGTGTACTCGAACCCAGGACCTTCTTGCTGCAAGGCAACAGCGCTACCCACTGCGCCACTGTGCAATACATTAAATGAAATTAAGCTTTATGTTTTGTAAAAAGCCAGTTAAATTCAGTGGAAACACAACAAATGTATATAAGCATGTGAAAAACCATGAGCAAGAAAACGTCAAGCGACAGAAATGGAGAGAGGAGACAAAAGCTTCTGTCATTGCCCCGACAGACCCACAGTCACTGACTGAGACGTTTCAGTCCTCCAGAGAACATCTCGGTAGATAAGAGTGGTCATCTTCAGCAGCAGTTCATGTTAACTTTCAAAGTAGATATTATCTATCATATGTTACTGGAGCCCACACAGAAAATGTAATTAAGACCTTGAAAGAACCCAGCACATATATCCCATTAAAAACTGTTATTTAAGATAATATAACATTAGCTAATCCTTTATTTGTCCCACGACGGGGAAATTATAGGATTAAAGCAACAGGCAGGTGCACACAATACAGACAAAATTACATAAGGATTGAAAGATATAAGACATGGATTAGGGAAAAAACACTATGAACATAACATTATTATTATTATTTAATTGTAATAATAAAATAAAAATCACAAAACCCGAAAGGTCAACAGTTTCATGATACATCAAGCTTAGGAACTGGCTAATATACAGCAGGTCAAAAACGGCCATATTTTGGCTGCAGTGCTTGCGGTTCTCTTATGAAGAACAACAAGTGCACTAAATTCAATAACTGCTGTTATAATGGTGATCATTCAATGCCTAATTAAGGCTTATTTAAGTATGAAAATCACCGAAAGATTGCTGCCTTTATGTTTCATCACTTTGCTGTTTGTTTTATTTTTTATTTTCTTCTTTTATGTTGTGTAATGTTTGATTCAGTAGATAATGTGTTCAAGCAGTATTAGTATTAAACAGAATAATTGTTCTGGGAATTATTGGTTTAATAAAATGTAACAAATTTAAGCATGGTCATCTGTGCTTATTTTATTATCAGCAATCGAATTGTCTCTAAGAGTTACCAAACCATCCCTTTTGAGTTAACAACACAAATATACATAGAGACATTTTTCATTTGTTTGTGGCTAATGATTAGTGATTATAATTGCAATTATAAATTAAAGTTATTAACATTTACCCGTGGCTAACCTAACTCAGTTTCACAACTGGTTAATCACTCCATCTTTTATGGTAAATAAGAATAATAATTGCAAATTGATAGGCCCAGTTGTTGTCGCCTTTTTTTAACTAGAATAACACATTATTAATTATTAATAATATTCGTAATCAAAAATTGCACAACAACACAAAACGTGTTGGAGTGGCTTAGTCAGAGTCTGGACTTATTTGAGATGTTGGGGAGCATCTTAAACAGGCTGTGTAGACTCCAAAACCAATGGGGCTGAATTAAACCAATTATAAAAAGTACATTAAGCCAAAATTCCTCCACAGCGATGGAAAAGACTCATTGGCAGTTGTATTAACTGCTTGATAGCAGTTGTTGCCCCCAAGGTATCAGGCTTTTCCACCAGATATCAGGTTTAAGGCGCAATTGCTTTTTCACACAGGGCCAGGTTGGTTTATGTAGCTGTTTTCTCTCAATGAATAAAACCATTTTAAGAAAAGGAATCACAATTTGTATATTGTCAGGTTATCTTTTTCTGACATTAAAAATAGTTTGATGATCTGAAACTTTTAAAAGCAAAGAGAAGAAATCTACAAGGAGAGATACACTACATGGTACTTTAAATCTCCTTCTAGCCATCCTCAGTGGAATGCATCAAATACAGTCTTATTTCTTCTCAGGGATTTTAGTCCAGAATACTGACCATTCCAAATCAAGTTATGTGTTAAAGCTGATTATTTATCTTAGCAAATCAATGAAAGTTTGCCTATTCTGTTTTTTTCAATGTAAAGGTAAATTCTTGCACCCGCTAACAAGTCTCTGACTGCCTGAAGGAGTTTCACACTCTGATGAACATCTCACATCTCACTGTGATGAAGCTCTCTTGCTCTGCAGGTCTTTCCACAAGGTCTTTTTTTTTCTTCGCCTTTGCTTTCTTCACCAAACACTATTGAGCTGTAAGGAATGTGTCAGTTTACTTTGAATAGATGATGAGCAAAATCATTAATTTCACAAAGAGCCACAAGGCTTTGTTTATGTTGTTTTATTGAACTAAACTGTTATGATAATTCATCTGGAGCAACATGTAGATTAATGTTGCTGCTGGGTACCTGGTAAGGGATTGATACTCTGGAATATTAAACCTGGAGCAAACCGTGTAAACTAAAGCATACTAATTAACAACCAGCTAATCCTTCCATCTAAAGAACCCTGTTGGACTAGTGATGTACACCTAAAGGGTAGCCTGATCGATACTTGTATAGCTGAACATTTTGGAGTGTCTTTAGAATGCTTTTTCAACTTGTTTATCCCAGTTGAATACCACAATTAATAATTTAATTTCAGGGAAAGCTGGAGTTTAGAATAAAGACCACGACAAGATTAGTTTTTAAAGGTTTAACATATTGCAAAACGTGTTTTAAAGTCAGTGTAAAATAATCCAGGTAAATTTTGATATGTCCATATATTTAGATTTTAATTCTTGTCTAACTCTAGTTTGATATCAATCTAAAATCAAACAAAAAACAATAAATATGTTCCCTTTTTGAATAAAAAAAATATCAAGGATAACATAAATCTTCAATTGAGTTTTAAAGTGAAAGTGTTGACTTATCTAAGTCAGGTTTGATCAGTTGTTGTGGTTTTGCTTTTAAATGTGAGTCTTAAGTAAAGTGGAACTATAAACTTTTTTTTCCCTTTTTTAACTAGTTTTAAAAATCGCTACTTTTTAAATTTCTAATTTTCAGAGTTTAAATTTCAGTTCCTTTATGGTAGAAAGTTCTACAAAGGTCTGGGTTTAACTATGGAACGTGCAAAAACCACAGAAAGGATGTACAGTATTGTGATGTCAGGTGAATGAATGGAGGGACTCTTGGTCAGAGTGCCTTTGAGCAAGTGATGTCAAATCTCAAGTTTCCAATGATTTTAAATGAAGGTTGTTTATCAGATATGTACCATGCCTCAAACACTGCTTTAATTGGTTAGGTGCTCAAACCATATACTAATCTATTTGTAATCCCACTTATAACATTTAACAAAGGGAAATTTAGTAATCCTTTCTTTTTAGATTATTCTTAACGAGCCAAGTTAATTCAAATATTGAAATGTAATGGTTACATAGACACAGGTAACATGAGTAGACTGCCATAAGCCTATACCACTCCAAGATCTAGCCAAGACTTAATCAAATACTGCAATTAACAGGAAAATAAAAATTTAACCCACTCAAAATCTATCCCACCTCAGAGGTATGTGCCATAATTACCAGCTTACTTTTGTTCTCGATAAAATGAGATGACGATTGTTCATAAGACTCAGTTCCCAAGCATAGAGTCCAAATTGGCTCAAATATGTACAGTCTGAATTAATTCCCGGGATTATTTTGAGCAACCTAAATACATTTGGAGGCTCCAATCCCCCCTCAGCTTCCAGTTCTTTGTTCCAATGCAGAACTTTTAAATTTTGACTTCAGTCAATGGAACACACTATTTCTTGTTTTTTGCTTTTTTGTGAAACCTGTAGCTAAAAACAGAGCCAGCCCATGGCATAGCAAACACAGCCAACCTCAGGTATAAGCAAGCTAAGCTGCTGCTTAACCATCAAAGCATCACGTGCCACCCATAAATGCTCAAGTCTTAATATGGACCATGGATTTAATTTTGTTTCTTTCTATTGGTCAAGGCCAGACTGAAATGGTTTGGACATGTACAGGGTAGGGATAGAGAATACATTGGTAGAAGGATGCTGAGACTTTGAACTGCCAGACCTAGAGGATTTATGGATGGAGTAAAAGAGGACATGAAGGTAGTTGGTTAGAGAGAAGAAGATGTATTAGACAGGTTTAGATGGAGACAGATGACTCACTGTGGCGACCCCCAAAAAGGGAAAGCTGAAAGATGAAAAGATATTGGTGAAGTTACCATTAGACAATCAGACATATATTTTTGATTAGGTGTGGCATTTTGTTGTTTGGATTTTCTCTTAGATTGGGTTGTCCAGTAGATATCTGAATCACTTTGGAGTTAAACCCCGTTTTCCCTGGTTGCAAAGACAAATCTTTACAGGTTTTGCAAGATTTGACGTTTTTAAGAGAACTTTTAAAAATCCCCTGCAAGCCAGTTATTCTTAGACCATCCATAGGTTTTGCTTGTGGAAAATGATTAAATCATGATAAAAGTAACAATTGCACTCAATTATTTTCTATAAATTTTTAATATCATGTCATTTTGTCATTTTTGATCATAATAGTCGTTTGGATTCTTAAAATGGAAAAATCTGTAAGTTCTATAAACATGGACTTTTGACTGGTCTGTTCACTGTTCAATACTCTGGTAATTCAAGCATATCTCTGTTTGACCAACAGTCCTCCTGAGAATACAATATGCCCAGGGCATTGTTTAGTTTGGAAAATCCTCAACGAAAGGTGATGCTGGATTCTATTGACTCTCAAAGATGGAATTGATGCAGTGTGTGAGAAAAAGCCTTGACAGCCCAGACTGCCCATCCCTAGTGACTTTGTCCACTGATAATTTACTTTTCAGGAGATGTGTTTACTAAGGGTTACAATTGATGTGCTAAAATATTGATAAGGGACATTTTATAAGCTTGAGAAGAGGTGGGACGATTGACCCTGCACAAAGGCTGAGAGGGCAGATAATGCGTGCAGGGCTTGCTGATTGCTGTTTCCTCACCAAGAAAACATGCAAGGTAGAGCCATATCACCTCATTTTGTGTCTATCTGAAATAGCCACTTTGATTGGTAGTTAAAATTTTGGCTTTAAAGTAATAAAGTGGATAAAGAAATTAAAAAGATTTTGTGGCAATTTTAGTTTGGTCACAATTTGTTTTTGATTAATCGTAAAAAACAAAGAAAGAAAATGATAAAAACTATGAGATATAATTGTGAATCTATTTTTTTTTATGCAGGGCTCAAAGGAAAAGCCAACTCATCCCCAGGTTTGTCTTGAGCCCCATTTAAATGCCAAGTCTCGCCACTGAGTCGATCTAATCTCTCCTTGTATTTTTGAAGTGCAAATGTGATGACATGGTAGTATTGATGGCTGGGCTGGTGACATATATGGCCTGTGGCTAGGTCAACAACACTGAGTCCTTCATTTTAATGCTTGCTCTATAGGGACCCTCGGACACATGCCTCTCCCCCTGCAGCCATTCTGCAGCAATTCAAGCCCACAATCCCTCCCTGATGAGACGCACCCGCTGCCTCCTTTGTCCAGCGGCCTTGCGGATCAGAAAGGTGTTATTGTGCCTGTCAGACAGGGCGAGCAGTATTGACTTAAATAGCTTGACCCGGCTCATCCCTGATGGCTCTACCTTGTCACCCCAACCTCTGAACCCTTCAAGCTAACTGTATATCCCCAGAACAGTGGAGGTGGAAGGCAGCCCAGTCTGCCCACAGGTGTCGCCCCTGTCCAAATAAATTAGACCAGGGAAGAGGGAGGGTTAGAGTTGAACAAGAAGAAAAAGTCTGTGAGACTCAACAATTTAATTATCTAGCTCTCCTTATTAAGATTGTTCGCAACAGAAGGCTGGATTTGGTCCCTTTAATCCCAGTCTTCCATGAATAAATATCCCAGTCTTCCCTTAATGGAAATATCACCAGATCTAGAACATTAACCCATAATGTTGTATCAGGTCATGCATGTACTATGCATTATGGCCAAACTACTTTACTTTGGACAGATCTGTCCACAGGTCATTGTTCCCAGATTTCTTGTGGTTCAGTTAGATTCAACTTTGCAAGAGAAAGATGTGTGGTTATGTTCTTCATAGAGAGCAAAATTTTTCCAAACTGGCTGTGGTTGTTCAATCGTTTTTTAATTATACTGTCATGAGCTCCAACATTTGACCTGCCGAGGTCAGTAGAGTCTGAGGTATATCACTTGGATAATTTGCAGTTTCAATGAACATTGCACAGTCTGACCTTGGGGTGAATTTGCTGGGACATCCACTTCTAGCAGCCATCTTAATTGTTTTGCACTTGTGAAAAATCTTTCTCTCTGTGAAATGATGGACATCAAATTGTTGGGAAATGGCCCAGATTCCCTGGCAGTAACAGTTGATTTTCAAAGGTCAGGGCTGATGTATTTCTGCCTCGGCATTGTGTTAACCCACACCTGTACGCTCCAGAGTGGCAAACTGCCAAAAGTGCTGCTTTTACAGAGGTGCTCGCTCTGATGAATGTCAGGTAACCAGATGCATTTAATTAGTAGCGCCTGGCTGCTACTTGCCTCCTAAATCTTCATCTTAGGATGAACTTTGTTTTTTTTCATACACAGCTTTTGCAATTTCTCTGCTTGTATAATGTAATAAAAATGAGTGGAACCTGTTGTGTATTTTGTACGCTTGAGTTTATATTTTAAATCATTTAGAACTTGGTAACAGCACATCCTTTAACTGTCTATAAAACCCATGTATTAAATGAAAGTGCACTTTTTTGCATAATTGCATTTTACATCATAACACAATCATGGTGCAAACACATTTCTAATTTACAGACATTTCCAGTTGTTTTCAGTTACAGAAAATGTCTACAATACATTTTGGACATATACTTCATATTTAAAGTTGTAAGGCTGTTTACACAACAACGATCCATCAAAAATTGTTTGTTTCCATTTCTGTTCACATCGACATGACAACATTTTAATTACGATCGCTGTGCACGCAACACTTTCACAGAAATGTTAGAAATAGTGTAATTTCCCTGCCAAGCCACTAGTAGGCAGTATGCTCTTTGAAACTCAACAACATGCCAATGTGTACAAACACTCCTGCTTAACAAGGTGCCACCATCAAGTAATAGTGGGTATGTGCCAGGGCTTCAGTGATTTTCAAAGGTCTGTTTAATGTTGAAAGCAGGAAGGTGCTCCTATGTGAATAAACACAATCCAGGCATTTAAATGTCCATTTGGATAACTGGTACTGTTGATTGATTCTTAGGTGTAATCCTAAATGCAAATTATCATTGAATCAGAACATTTGGAGTTTGATTCATGGATCAGAGACTTCTTGTTTTGTAGTTAATCACCTGGTTAGAGAACAGCATCTTTCTCAATAAGTATCGAAACACCGGTGCATTCACAAGGTTAGAGAAGGATGAATTGAGTTCACCTGTAAAGGTTAAGATGCACGTTAGGTGCACTTTGAAATGTGATCAAAAAGCCATATAAGTGTTGCCAAGTCTGCTTAATTTAAGAAATTTTGGGCTTGTAAATTCCATATTCATAGGTGGTGGCTTTTTGGGCTTGTCTATGAATGACAACTTTTTTTTTTTCCCAACAGCACCCCTGTTCCTGGTTATGGGACAGCGTAAGTCGGCTAAAATACAATTAAGTGAAATATGTTCATTTATACTGTAAAGAGACTGGCCATGTAGTACAGTGTGGCAGCTTGCTTGTTGGGTACCTTTTTTTTTTCTTCATAGAGCTGGTCGCTTGTTCGTCTCACAAGATCTGGCAACACTGCCGAAAACCTGTTTCTGTGTGGAAGGCTGTGGTTAATTCTGGCTGAAATGCTCGCTGTAGATCTAATAGTGTGCCATTATTTATTTATTTTTAACTCGAATCCTGACAACGGTAATTATTTTTAATTTTTGTTCAACTATTTTGTCCATACTAGTCTTTTGTTAATATCAGTTTTTAACATGCAAGGTTTACCATGGATATTTGATATTTTTTTTACTATTTTATAAGCACAATTGGATTGATTTTCTTCGGGTTATTTCTCTTTCAGGGCACACAGCTGCTTTTGCAGGCGCTGTGGAGGAACTGGTAATAAGCAGTAGCATCGTAGGGATGCCTTGCAGAGAGTAAGCAGCAACCACTTTGTCCCGCGCTGACAAGCTCTAAGAACTTTATGCAGATATTGTACAATAGAGATCAAAAAAAGTACCATGAAGCATGAACACATTCTCTGTTCTGTCACGCTGCAGCTTCATTGCGAGGATATTAACGTGGCGAACAAGTCAATATGGTCGGATGTAAAGCAAAAATAGCTCAGAGTCCTTTACAAAACACAAGGGAGAAGGAAATTGTTACAGAATAAATTGGACAGCTATTGTGATATTAACACTGATGTACTTTTGAAGTCACGGCATATGTGTGATATTAGCTGATGTAAAAGAACCAAGGACATCAGAGACGATGCAGCTGTGGATGTGGATGATTTTTTTTTTGTTTGTAATTTATGTTTTTTTTTTCAGGGTTGTATATACAGAGAACCAGATGGAGCCGGGCTGACAGTCTCCTGGCGGTGATGTGGATATTAACCACACTGCTCCCGCAACTATTCACTATCTCTAACTGATAGGGTGCATGTGTGGACAAGCACGGCTTTAGGGTCCAATAATTGTATCCTTGATGTGTCAAAACACGGTATTCTTTCAGCATTGTGCCGAGACCGAGCTGCCACACTTTGCGGTGAAAGGTAGAGTTTAGATTTGCCCTGGCTTGTGAAGGCCCTGGGTCTTTTCTGTGCCATGAGCTAATTGTGTATATTATCACACATTTTTGGTCCCCGTCCAGTCCACAGCGGCGAAACAAGCAGGACGCCTATCAAAACCATTATTCCCAGGTGTGAAAAGCTGTCACCTTCGCATGTGTCACTTTTGTCTGCCTGCCTTGTCCCACTTACTGGTCCATTGTGCCTAGGCAGGTGAAATATGTGCCACCTGCCACTGCTCGCCTGCTTCAGCGGCGGGATTGATGGAACACGTTCTCGGAGAAGGTGATGGTAAGTGACAGGGTCTTTACATCATTCTGCGTGGAAAACGGGGCGATGACCATTAATCAATACTGTTTTCTCACGATGGGCAGAAAAAGGCAGGGCGGATTCTATTTTGGAAAATTTGCCCTTTACCTCTCTATGCTTCAGGAAACAAGAGGAAAAGAATAAAAAATCAATTTCCCTAGGTAAAACTATTTTTTTTTTCTTTGATTACATAACCCATCACAAATCAGTCTATGTGTTATAATTTATCTTATCTTGTGTAGTTCAGTGATTTTATTGATTTATTTTACAGCAAAAGTAAACAATTAAGTTTCTCAGGGGAAAAAAATAACGAGGACCAATGAATAAAATACAGAAACGTGGCCTACAGAAAGTATCTCTATGTACAGCATAGTACTTCCAATCCAGGATATTTTTGCATGAATTACTGCATCAGTGCAGAAAATCATGGTGGCGATCAGACTGCGGCTATGCTGAAGTGTCAAGTGTGAGCAGATGCCAAATCCAGCTGGAAAATGAAATTGCCGTCTTCATAAACCTTTAAGCCTGATCTTAAAAGTACGGGCAGTTGGTTCCACAGCAGAGGAGCCTGATAGCTAAAGGATCTGCCTCCCATTCTACTTTTAGAGACTCTAGGAACCACCAGCAGACCTGCAGTCTGAGAGCGAAGAGCTCTGTTAGGAACATACGGGGTAATCAGAGCTCTGATATATGATAGAGCTTGATTATTAAGGGGCTTTATATGTTGGAAGGAGAATTTTAAATTATGTTCTTGATTTAACAGGAAGCCAACAAAGGGAAGCTGAAATGGGAGAAATAACTTTTTTTTACCAAAGGCCAATTTATTTTCATCTAGATTAGGTGACTGACTAAGCAGTTTCTTTTTCAAAGACATTGGAGCATAGACAATTTAAAAACAGATAATATAAATATAAGAGTATTTATGAAACTGGTAAACTGCCCAGGTTCTCTTTGTTTAGGTAGTCCTAATGGGGCCTTTAATATACTGTAAAATTCCCATCAAATCTCAGCAACAAAATAGGAATGACACGAGGAGTAGATATTGAACACACAGAAATGAGCTGCTTTGTGGAGAAGCCATTACTATTAGTAACAACTTCAACGTATCTGCTTTATGGAGAAATTAGTCAGACGCATTGCTCAGATGTACTTTTGACCCATTCTTCCACACAAGCTGTCTTCAAATCTTGATGGTTCTAGGGTTCCTTTTTTTTTTATAGGTTTTGATCTTAAGTTATTTCTATAGTTTCATATTATGATACAAGTCAAGTGACTGACTGAGTCAAACTAACAGTTTTACTTTCTTTCTCTTAAGTCAATAGAGTTTCATTGGCTTTGTGTTTGGGACTATTGTCTCACTTATCCACACTAAATTAAACTTTATGTGCTTATCAAGGATGACCCACTATATTCCTTTATTCCTCCTTCAGCTTTTTTGTTAATATTCTAATTTACTGGGATGCTCCTCTACTTTTTCTGATGATTGGTAATGCTTGTTTTATGTTTTATTTTTCACATTACATTTAATCCCAGAGTGACCCACAAACCAGGTGGTGAATGCACAGAGCCACCTGCCACACCATGTTAAGCTAAGGTGCCAAGTTGTGCCATTCAGACCACAATCTGGTATGCAGAGTGTCAGCCCTCGCTGTCTTTAAAACCATTTACCGACCGCGCTGACAGTTAGTGCCGGCAAGGCACGCTCATATGATGTGGCAGTTCTGTCTAAGACCCTTAAAGAAACAGCCATCGGTCTACCTTTCCATTTTTGTTTAAAAAGTTGTATCACATGGTCCTTTTTGCCCAAACTCTGATATTTGGGTTTAAGTGGGTCCAGCAGGAGGGATTTGGAATGCAGAGGAGAATCCAATCTGTTGATTAGTCTTCTAGCATTACTGGAAAGATGACTTCCGCTCCAGCAGACCGTTCATTGAAAAAGCTTTTTTCATGCTTTATTTAACAGGGGAGTCATTCTGATTAGTGTGGAAACATACTTTGAGAGGCACAATGACTAAATCGGACCTGTCAGTGGCTTTTACGAACTGAGGAAGCAGATATTGACAAGACAGGAAACGGCAGCAAGAAGAACATAGCTTTGCATGGAGACATATAATATAACATTTACTCCTCTATGCTGTTACACATGACATGGTTACTATTTGTGGTGTAATTGTGCAGGTAACTCAGACCTGCTTCTTTGATAAAATAACTTTTTCACCTTTTACCTATTTCTTTATCTCATTTTTAGTCTAAAACATAAAGAAAAAAAACTAGCATTGACACTCCTTTCTAACATTTGCCGTTCCGACAATCAATCAATCCTCCAGTCACAACAAGAGGGCTCGGCGTTTATGGGTTTTGCTCAGTCAGATGGCTTGACTGGCTGCATTGATTCACGCTCCAGCCTCAAATGTCAATACCACCTCTTTTGGGCCGTGTCAGAGAAGAAGAGGAGAAAAAGAAAGAAAAATCATCTTCATTGATTGCCGTTGTCGGCGAGCAGGTGGCTCTCTTGCAGTGTGCTGCTACAATCGGAAACACCGGTTGGTACGCCGCCCGAAAATGTTAGACAGGCAATTCATGGTCTGGTAGGTCACCTGTCAGCTGCCGACAACAGTTTTTGAAGATGTATCTTCACTGACCTGTGGCCGCCATTAAAAGGAACGCCACGCATGCACGGGAGCATACACACATAAAACCAACTCACATCTGCTCCAGTTAAGATTGTGCATTTATGTGTTTAGTGGGGAAAGTACTGAAGAAAGGGAGCATAAAAAGGGTAAGTTTTGGCGATGAAAGATCAAGTGAAATGTCAATGCTAAGGCTGGTAATGAATGTGTTTAGGGATTGTAATGATTCATCTTATACAGTAAGAATTGTACCTCAGGTTTAAACACATTACAGCCACGTTTAATGTTTGTTAGTGTATGGCGAAAAGACAGACTCAATATAGGCGTGCGTCTGCAATAATAGATTATCTATTACAATAGATAATAATAGAAGTAGATTTCCCTCAATACTTCCGTCTTAGTATCAAAGAAATGTTTTTTTGGAAAAACGAAAAATAAAATACACGTTTGCACCCCTTAGTTATAAGGTAACTTGGAAAACTAGACACTGTAGTAGACGACGGTCATAAATGATGTATGTTAGAGAGTGACCTGGTCATGTTTACATTAGTTTGTTGAGTTCACTTAAGTTACACAAACACCATTTTTTCCGAATGCTAACTGGATACATAAACACTAGAAGTGTGGATGCGCAGCCAGCAAGCGTAGACTCAGAAGGAAAGAGCACGAACACTAGCGTTACGCAAGCACATCTGAATGATCCAGTACCCCAGAGGGGTATCCAGCCCCCAGACCTGGGAGGTGAACCCCATTATCAGCATGTGGAGGGGGATGCATCTAAACCCTACATTCCCCAAAATCCCAACCTACCCTGTCCATACTCTGGTCCCAGCCATCCACCCTTATTCCAGCCCAGATGACCCACGAGCCCATTCACCCGAAAATAAGTCCAACATGAACCAAACAGGCGAGACAACCAGAGCCCACCCCACAAACCCGGAGGCGCTGCCTCTCCACACCTTGCCCTCCATATGTAAAGCCCCAGTGTGTACGATTTTCACACTGGTGCACCATGTAGTGGTTTGCTAAATAAATTAATAAATAAATTAACAAGTTTGCCGTAAAAACTACTACAGAAGCCTCAGAGTATAATAAGTGTGACAATGTAAACATGTCCTCCATGTATTAGCTACTGCTAATAGCTAAAGTCATCGTGCGAAAAGGTTTTTGGTAATGTTGTCAAATCCGCTTGTTTTTTTTGTTTTTTTTTCTAAAGTTGCTTTTCATTTACGTGAGTTGTGGTTATTTGGGCTTGTTGCTGAATGTGCAGTTGCTTATTTGCAGTGGTGCCTCCAGAAACCTTTTGTAGGGGTGGCCAGATAGGGCTTTTTAAAAGCTTGGGGTGGCACACTGAAACTAAAAGCCATAATTTCAGGATTTTATTCTACTGTTGTAGTAACGCTGCCTGTAGAAAACTATTTTAAAGACTTAAGTAAATGCCTACTAACATATTTTGGTTTATTGTTTGATTTTTAATGTTACTAAGGATCTAATGTGCATAGACCGATAACCGATAATTAGACCGATAATTGAACAACAATTCCTGGTTATTGTGTAATTATTTTAGGAATTAGGTGTACATTTATTAATTTATCGAAAAACAAAACAATTACTAGGGAAAAGTAGATACTGGCAGATACAAATAAAAGCGAGATAGAAGGTCAAGAAGAGCGGCTGCCTTGCTGGTTGGATTAGATGCTAAACTGATGCTACTACAATTTACACTGGCCAGTGCGGCATGGGGGGGGGGGGGGGGCTGGGGGCATGGCCACTCCTGGCCACCCCCTAGTGGCGCCACTGCTTATTTGGGGTCTAAACTAAGCCACTATAAACACGAGTAAAGAGACCCAGCCAGTCTTGCAGATGTACTACAGACAGTGAACAGGCCGGCCGATATCCCTCCGTGTACTGCACATATATACCCTTTGTTTCTCTCTCTCTCCCTGATCGGGAGAGAGAGTCATCAGGAAGAGAGAGGCGAACCAAACAACCTGTTTCTGCCAGGAGGCCAAAGTAGTTGCTGGACTACACTGCCCTGTTTCTAACATAACGGCAAAAGCGTACTGTTATATTAAATTAACTTACCCGTCCAGCAAAAAGCCTGCAACCTGCGCATCAGTTCTGAGTTTGCACTCCTTCAGAATTATTTCCACTCCACCTGGTAATAATAGCTATGCCAATATAAACTCTAGTTTTACTCCTGGTTATTACTTATTTTTCTTTTTTAGGTTACTTTCCCTTCCTTCTTGCTGGGCAAAGTGTATGGATGGGCCTCCATTTCAACAGAACATTGCACATAGAATAAGCTACAGCCGTCTTTGCTTGTTTTATCTTCCTCCTCCACTGACAGCATATCTTCATACAGAAGACAGATAGATAAAATGTGGACGACTGTGTCCCCTTTTGGCCACTGAAATCAGAAATGGCGACGAAACATGGCATCTCTCAGTAGTTGCACCTATATATTTATAAACAACTACTTATGAGAATGCTTTCAGTTTTGATGCACACATTAGCACACAACTGCTTTAAGACAAAGAAAAAACGTTGAACATACAGGCTACCTAAAAATGTGCAATCAGGCAACCAAATAACCAACAAACAAACATCACTTTCCTAATCTCATTGCCAAAGCAACTGCAAAAAAGTTAGCAATAGCCTACCAACACGAGTTCTTTCTCTCACAGAAGTAGTATAGTAGATCAATCTAGCATTCCTCTTTCACACACAGCTATGAGTCATTTTTTAATTGATCAGTTGAACCTTTAACTTCACTTGGGTCGTTTACAATTGACATTGAAAAAAAACATTTCATAGTGACGGTTAACCAGTAACTTTTAATTATTATGTCAGGTCAGACAGATTCTATATACAAAATAAATTAACTAATAAAATTAGTGCAAGGAAATGCTATTAAAATTTACAAGTGTTACATTTCTGCTATATGTTGATAACTTTTTTGCTAAAATATTCTTATGCATAATTCCTACCCCCCCCCCCCCCCCCCCCCCCCAAAAAAAAATGTGAAAAGAGACCCAAATTTTCACAACCTGTCCAAAGAGTCTTTTTCAGCCCAAGTTTAAAGAAGCCCAGTTGGGTAGAAAGCAATCATCTCCATTGCTTTAAAGACATTAAAGCAATGCATGTTGATGTTGGCATCCAAATCTAAGACACATTGCCCCTACCTAGTGGGCTGGAGTGTGAAACAGTAGATTAGCATGGGGAAAAATTGGAAAGACTGCATGGCGGTCTCCCAAAGTGTGGTGTGCGCACCTCTGGGGGTGTGCACCACACCCTCCCTTCATATCAGAATCCTTAATATGAAGGGACACCATTCTTACTGTACCTTCAGGAGCGCTAAACAGGGAAGTTACAGTGTCCCTAATGGCTAAAAACTCAGTAAAAACAAACACTGAGTTTGAATTCAGTGTTTGTGTGTTCTGTATATAAAAATACATCGCTAAGCAAACAGCATAAAATGGCCAGGGCTGCACTTAAAATATATGTTCTGAAATGTTTTAATAATTATCAATATCGATCAATATGATTTCTATTTTATCTATTTGTTTTCTCTCTATATTGTCCAGCCCTAGTCCAGCGTATGATCAACAAATTATACCAAACAGGGGCTAATGCTCATTAATGTCACACATACTGTAGGTTGAAACAGTCATTAACTGACACAGAAACAGCTGTGTTGAAGGATTTAACCCGGGTGAGGAACAGACAAACTCTGCTACCAAGGTGATGTTGTGGAAGTCATGGCACAGATACCCCACTATATCAAGACTGAGCATAGCAGCAAGGTAGTTATACTGAATCACTAAGGTCAGACAAATATTTAAATATTTCAAAGCAGACTAGTGTTACAAGATGTGATGTTCAGGCATATTTGAAGAGGCCCAGGAAACAAACAATGTTGAGGACTGTGTTGTAGGTCTAGGAAACTTAGTGCAGCAGTTTTCATTATTTCCCTTTGAAATAGGAAGCTGTCCAGGAGTGCCTTCACTGCACTGGATAAAAAAAATGAATGCGGTCAGTGGGACTACATCAATGGGCTCCATGGGCACCCATTAACTATCCAG
The DNA here is from genome assembly GCF_011125445.2 of Fundulus heteroclitus. NCBI lineage: Eukaryota > Metazoa > Chordata > Actinopteri > Cyprinodontiformes > Fundulidae > Fundulus > Fundulus heteroclitus. The sequence continues at coordinate 35,932,926 of NC_046369.1, read as the reverse complement.
AGAAGTCTGGCCAGAAGTGGTCTTCATGGAAGAGTTGCAGCCAAAAAGGCACACATCTGACCCGGAAAGTAGGCAAAGCGGCTAAACTGTGCGAGAAAACAAAAAAAAAAAGAATCCAGAAAAACGGCCGCAGGAGTTCTGGACTGATGAGTCAAAATTTCAAATAGTTGGCTGTAGCAGTAGGCAGTTTGTTCGTTCAAGAGAGAGCAGTACAACAATGAGTGTGTGCTGGGAGCAGTGAAGCACGGAGGAGCTGCTTGGTAAGTTTGGGGCTGCAATTCTGCATTTGAACAGGATAAATGATGTCCTCAATGCTGAGAAATACAGACCAATACTTACCAAACCTTCAATGCCAACAGGGAAGCATATGATTGGCCCCAAATTTATTCTGCAAGAGAACAACAACCTCTTAACCATAGAGCCAAGTCATTGATAACTATGTGCGGAGTAAAGAAAAGCAAGAAGTTCTGGACGTGAGGACATGGCCCCCACATAGCCCTGATCACAACATCATCAAGCATGTCTGGGAATACAGGAAATGGCAGAAGGACATGAGGAAGCCTATATTCACAGAAAATCTATGGTTAGTGCTCTACGATGCTTGGAACAACCTGCCAGCCGAGATGCTTCAAAAATGGTGTGACAGTGTACCTGGAAGAACTGGTGCTGTCTTAAAGGCAAAGATTGGTCACAGCAAATATTGATTAATGACTATTTTGTATTTATTTACAGCATTTTGTGAATTGATGAAAATAAAACTATTAAAACTTCCAGTTTAAAGCATTTTTTTCACAACTGCCTAAAACTTTTGCACAGTACTGTACTTGTTTCGATTTACTCTGAACATGCACACGGAACTGGATAGGGTGAAAAGAAAGTGCCACACCGCCAGTTTGTGAATCCTCTGCAGCCTATTCTTATAAAAGAGGTTGTATCACACAGTTAACATTACCATTATCAATATTAGCATAACTTTGTGTTGTTGCTTTCTCCAGTGTTGGCCAAAAACCCCCCTGCTTCATGCATGCAGATGGAAGAGACGAGAGACAAAGAGCCTCCTCTTCCTAATCATCTCGATAAACGATGAAAGCACGTTCCCTTCCAAGTGTCATTCTCCCGCAGAGTGAATCTTTTCCACTTTAGATTAGACTGTTTGAAGTCACTCTCTGTCTCCTGCTCTCATTAAACATAAAAGAATGAGATAAGATCCAAATGAACTGTTTACCCTGTTACTTTAAAATGTGTAATTTATCCCCTCTCTGCGAGACAACTCACAATTACAGTGGGCTGGCTCTTCCAGATCCGTTTAGTATATTTTCTATAACAAACCCCTATTAATCATTTCAGAGATCAAAGTGATACTGCAGAAGAATTTTAAATATTTAAACCTCCACTATTCAAATCTTATATCAGATCAAAGAATTTTGCCTTAATTTCGTAAGGCGCATTGCCAGTAGATGTGGAGAGATACACAGGAATGCACAGAGACTCCAATTAGATCCTGCAAATCTTCTGAATCTCCATAGCATTTTCATATCTGAGCAGAGCTCACACTGAGTGCATCCAAACTTCTGAGGAGGAGGCAGCTACATGTAAGAGATTAATATGGTTAGTCTTGAAATCTGATGAGAATGACAAATAACTTTAAAGCATACTCTGTCTCTGAAAGGACAGTTTTTAGGGAGGAGCACAACACAACAGCATTTAATCCTGAAACTGAAAAAAAGAAAACCTACATTAAAAGAAAGTCTTTTTGTTAATTGTGACTAATGGTTTTTTTCTGACTTTTTATATTTTAGGCTTTTACTTTATTTTGTATTTTGGAAGAGCAAATGTGTAGTAAAAGAGATTCTTTTTTAGACTTCAGACCAAGCTTTATGAACACACATAGGCCATAAGGTGTATAACATGTAAGGTGCTCTAAAATAAAAATGACATTTATTACTAATTATGTTACAGATTGTTAATTAGGAGCATGGGCAGTTGGTTAAGTTGTGCCGCTAGGCGTTCATGGGGAGAAGTCAGCTTCTTCAACCAGTAGGTGTTGATCATGTCTGGGCCTGGTGCAGTCCAGTTCTTCATCCCTGAGTCTCTGTTGGATGTCTGCCATTGTGATGTTCACTAGACTTTGTTCAGGGAGATTATTGTGGTCTGCTTTTAGATCTATCAGCCGCGCATCAATGTTATGTGATGCTTCTTTCTCCCATATCCCTTTCCAGTATTGCTCAGTCTCTTGCCTTGGTGGGTTGACTTGTGTGTCACTGGGAGTATACTTCAGCTGGTTCAGTGGATAACAGCCTGTTTATTCTTCTGGCTTCTATCTCCTTTGTGTATCTCTCCAGTCGGCCAGCCAAGGCTTGGAGTCTTTGTTTGGCAGTTTCCAGGGCCTCTGGTATGGGTGTCTGTTTGTATTTCAGGGGGATTCCCTTTCTGGATGCACCCTTCTGGAGTTCTTTTAATTGACTTACTTCTTTCTGTGCTGCCTTGATTTGGGCTTCCAACCTTCTCTTCCATGGTGGACATTATCTATTATGACCGCTCTTAATGTTACCTTTGCCAAGCATCCCAAGGATCAGTAATAGTGCGGTACTGTATATCAGCTCATTGGTCTCTGTGATGGTCGCAGTAGGGATTGTACTTAATGCTGTACTCACATCATCTAGGAGATCCTGTGGAGGCACTTCACTCAGCTTCACAAGTCCATGTCGGGGTTGACAGGCTCTTAATTTAGCCATGATCTAATCTCTTAGGTCAGACGTTCTCACATTTAGTTGTCCTTGCATCATTGGGGCTTGGTACCCGATCTCTGGAGGGGTTGATGTTAACCCCCTCTATCTGACTGTGTGTCTTGGTTTTCTCTCTCTCGCTCTCTCCATATGTGTGTATATATATATATATATATATATATATATATATATATATATATATATATATACCATAACGCAACAAATATTTAACGCACGTTAATCGCACGTCAAAACACACACACCGTTCCTAATGTTTTTTCCCCGCAGCGCTCTCCGGACTGTGTTTTTTCACCTTCGGCGCTTTCCATAGTTCCATAGACTATAGCAAAACCGACCCGCGCTCACTGTTGCCAAATCCACTTATTTTATGCAACTTTCAGCTTCTTTTTTCGAAAGTCGCTTGTAAATTTCATTAGTCACGGGTTGCGGTTTTGTGGGCGAAGTGAAGTCGCTTATTTGGGCTCTAAAATAAGTGACCATAAGCAGGAGTTATAAAGAAACCTGCTTGAGCTACAGACACTTTGAGTATAACCAGCTCAAATATCCCTCCGCCTCATTATGCGCTGGAGCGCATCCTTCTCTAGACTGGCATAGGGGCCGACGGGAGTAAAGTCAGAGGGAGCAACCCTGCCCGTATTTTCTGCAGTTTATGGTGCAATAACCGGTGATAACAGCAGAAAGTAGATTACTTGGTGCAGATCACCATTTTGAGCAGAGATTGGTTCTGAAGATGTGTTTTTACACCCTGATAACATTGCAGAAACCCAACCCATAAAGCATACTTTAATGCTTATTAATTAGTTGTCTCTGTATTTGACAAACTCAGGCTGTTTGTCAACTGAACTGAAGTACCTGGAGTTACAGTGTCAGCACATGAAGCTGTGCTAAACATCACCGGTATTAAGGATATTAAGCTCCTGCCCCCGTTGCCATGGACCGCGGAACGCATTTCAAATTGGTCGGGCCCATCAGTCCGGCGCGCATGCGCGAAAAACCCGGATGAAAACAATAGCAGTGAACTACCCTAAAGTCCCTTTTTATTAAAGGGATTTTAAACTACCCTATACTCCCAATACCACTACCCATCACGTACGCACGCGCTCGCATACATAAAACACCAGCATCCCCTTGATCACGCAATTGCGTCACATGACACAAGACA